>NW_026596109.1:22623739-22710832 GCF_907164565.1 Psammomys obesus | reverse complement strand
ACATACATACATACATACAAACATACACACATACATACACACATACATACAAACATACATGCATGCATACATACATACACACATACATACATACATACAAACATACATACATACATACACACATACATACAAACATACATACACACATACATACACACATACATACATACATACATACAAACATCCCTATGTGTAATAAAATGTTTGCAAAGACAGTGCATTTACAATATAAAAAGGCAAGATGTACAGGCAAGAGAAATGAGGTAAATGCTAATGGGTGTTCTTTCTATGGGACAGAACCTGAGCATAACACACACACAAAAATAACATGAAGGTGCCATAATGAAAACTGTTGGAATAAAGACTTGTTCAAATACGTAAGCAAAATGATGTAATTCAATTGTGATGAATCTTCCCAAAGTGAGATCTCGGGAGCAGTGACCAAGTAACAGGGATGATAGTTTCTATAAAACAGCATTAATCTGAGGCTCTGTACCAGCAGAGAACCCACAACAACCAGAAATTTAAAACAAAACAAAAACAAAACAAAACACCCTCCTCTCCCTGTCCTCGGTCCCCTCCTCTCCTTCCTCTCTTCCCTCCCTTTCTACCCCTACCGCCCCTCCCTTCCCCTCCCCCCTCTCCTGTCCTTCCCTTTCCTCCTCTCTTCCCCCATTTCCCCTCCCTTTTCCCCCCTTCTCCCCCCAAATCTTCTCCCCTCTCACTCCTTTCTCCCCCATCTCCCCTCCCCTCTCCCCTCCTTTCTAGTCCTATCTTTGCCCCTCTCTCTCTTCCTCTTTCTCCTCTCTCCAACATCTCCCCTGAGCAGATGCAGTTGTAACACGGCCTATTGAGACCCTACATCTATCTGACCCTGTGACCTCTACTCATACAAGGTAACAATCAGTCTTCAATTGATAAAGCAGCCTGCCATCCGACTCTGACTTACCTTCCAATGTAATTCTACATAACTCATATAATCATCTCCTCTCTAGCCAAGCCCTGAATGCACATTCCTTTAAGTTCTTAACATCTTCAGAGGTCATAGGAGGAGCCCTGCCTCTATCTCCCCCTTTCCTACATACTAAACTCTTATTTTGTAGCCTTCTTTCTGAAATCTTGACCATTTCTTATTTCATCTTAACCCCTCCACTCTCACACACACATGCGCGCACGCACACGCACACACACCCCCCTCAAACCTCAGGCAGACCTAATGTCTGTACTATATTCTCAGTAAACACCCAAGCCTCTATTTATAGACTTTGTATGTAACAATAGTATCATTCCCCTGCTAGACCATATTAGCATTCAACTTTATCTGTTACCAGCAACCAATAAAAATTTGGTACAAGGGTAAGACCCAATGAATGTCTGTTACTAAAAAGAATGAACTTAAGTTGCAGGCAAGAATATCCAATTGGTTAATTATAACTGATGACATCAACTAAAGGCAGTAACAACATAATGCACCTTCTCTGCAGCTTATGTGAACGTCACAAGGATGTCTATCTTGGCTTTAGTATGCATCACATTAAAACCTCCGGGAAAACTTTTTTAAAATACTGATGCTTATGTTCCAGCCTTGGAGAAACAGACTTACTGGGTCTGGTCTGGAGAATTGTAAAAATTGCACAGGTGATTCCCATAGAGCAGTGAGTGCAGAGACCCGCGGCTGCCCACACAGTGCCCCGGCACTGCTGTCTGAATTTCACACTCTCCTGGTTGGACTCTGAGAACCCTCCCGCCCTCAAACCTATTTTAATGCTTCAGGCAGTAAAGGTTTCTAACGTGGAAGAGCAAGAAGGGCAGTCCTCTAACCTGTTTGACCTCTGTTCCAAGGATGTAAACAGAACACAAGTCACTCACTTGAAAATGCCCCAGAGACAGCTAAACTTTCTTCTGACCTAATCCCATCAGCACTGTAAACGTCTTCTCTAAGGGAGGTGGACCTCAGTCAGTGGGAGAGTGCTTAACCTAGCATGTGGAAGGTCCTTGATTTGACCCCTGGCACCATCTGACATACACACACTAACAACATGTCTAATCGGAAATGAGTCTAGTTTTACATTATCAAGCAGAATGTTCACAAGTAAGTTATTCTCAATAAGAATTGTACCAACAGTGACAAAAATGGCTGGCTGCAATTAATATTTTAAGTATTCATACTATGCTAAAATAGAACCATTAAATATTTACTAATGCGCTTAACAAGAGAAAGGGGACGTGGCCATTGTCAGAGGGCCTGGCCTGTTGCTAGAACTTTCTATCAAAAACATCAAGAAAAGCTGGCAGAGTTGAGGATTCAGGGAGAATCCAACAACCACATTTAGCCAAACAGAAACAGGCAGACTACGCCTTGCTAAAAGATGCAGAAGTGAGAGGAGAGGCGCCTTACAGGTGCACTTCCTACAAAATCTGCCTGAAGGGCTTCACTGGAAACCCGAATCCTTTTGGTGGGTTTGTTGGAGCAAGTTCTAAGCCAGCCTGGTCTACAGAGTAACACCTTGTCTCAAAACATAAAAACAAGAATATAAATATTCATCATCTCCCTTACTCTCAGAGACCATAAAAATGAACAACCTGAATTTGAAGGTAGCAAGCTCTGTGTCAAACCATGGTTTTGGAGAATTCTGGAGAGAAATGGGAGTTTCAGGGAGAAATCCAGACAGTAGTAGAGAAAGGAAGGTTGGGCTGCAAAGTCCAGAGTACAGAACAGATGGCTCTAACCTCTTAACTCCGCAGCTGCAGGTCTGCTCTCTCCTCCTCACTGCTGGGTGGGAAGGCAGGCATAAAGAAAGTCACTTCTCACTTGAAACTTGAATTCCTATACTCTTTCTATTCTCAAGCGTGTAAACTTTAAAAGGTTTTTAAAACCCCAAAACTGTCACATGAAAATCAATCACATACATTCTAAAACAGCGGCTCCCAACCTTCCCAACGCTGTGACCCTTTGATACAGCTCCTCATGCTTTGGTGACTCCTAACCAGAAAAAGCATTTTCATTGCTACTTCATAACTGTAATTTTGCTATTATGAATCTTAATGTAAATATTTTAGGAGACAGAGGTTTGCTGAAAAGGTCATGACCCAGAGGCTGCCAACCACTGTTCTACAAGCGTCAAAAGCATCAAGAGATATTTTCCTGGGTGCCTACCACGTTCCTCATGCTAGGTGGAGCACCAGAGATACAAAGAAGACAAGCTCTGACCACCGGCCAAGTTTGCCAACTACCCAGTGGAGGCACAGTACTGGGAAAACACAAAGAAAAGGCTCTTCTGTAGAAAAGAGTGTGCTCCTAAATATCTCAGGAAGCACACACTTTAAAAAAACACCTGCCAAACAGCAGAGGTTATCTGATTCAGAATCTGTAAAAACTATAACTTTTATGATAGCACTTTTAATGTACGTTCTAACAACAGATGAGTGACTGTTACAGTATGTCTGCTCAGAAAATTACACAGCAATTTAAAATATTTTCTATGATCATTCATAAGCATGTCACAATGCTTAGGGTTTATGTCAATACAGTTTTAGCTTTTTCTACACTATACAATAAAAGAGACTTCAGGAGCAAACATCTCTCAATGAGGTACCAAATACTGATAGGAAATACACTTTTCTATTTTTCTATAAAATGAGTGCACCTTATTGGTCAAAGTGCTGAGAGCAAATGAATGTTGAATGCCCAGCCAGCAGTGAGACATCTTTATTACCTCCCACATACACGCATACCCAGCCTAGGCTCAGGGTGGAAAAAATATAAGAGCCAGAGGAAACTGGGGTCAGAGGTATGGGACACTGAGCTCTGAACATGCCATGACTGTGACACTCTTGAACTCACAGCAGCTCTGATTATCTGTACAGAACTGGGCCAAGTCAGCATCTGCCGAGGAAGAGGATGACCGCGGGGCTCCACTCCCAGTGATGCTTTACATGCAGTCAGCATTTGTGGAGGGAGGGAGACATTTTCTTCAATGGGACAGCCAGTCCAAGAACCCGTATTCCTATGAACAAACTCTCACCCATGCTCCTGTAAATAAACCTAAGGAAACTCATTAGCTAAGACACACATTTGTGCGCTTGCACACACGCAAACTCACACTCAAATACACGCATGAGCCTGAAAGCAGAAGCAGGGCTAGTTGAGAAGAGGAAGGAAATTAGCTAATAAAGCACTTTTGGATTAAAAATTAAGAAAGGGCAAAAAAAAGAAATACACTTTTCTGTACCTTCTACTTATGGATTTATGTTATTTTATGCTGGAAGTGGCATAAAGGCATGCAATGAGTTACATTTTTAAGTTTAGAATTAGGAGAGGAGAAAAATGAAATTAGTTCCCAAAATTTCACTGAATTTCAAACATCTTCAGACTGAATTTCGTTTTTTAAGTCAACAGAAGTGTAAGAGCAAGAGTAACAATTTTGTCTTCAGCTAACACAATATTCCCAAGGTCTAAGGAAAGTTTGTAAGGAGACCCTACTTGACCCCTAGCCTCCTCCTTCCTTCTGAAGCCACTCTTTCCTGGGCCTTCCTACCGGTATTCCAAAAAGGCTGGGTGGGCCCAAATTGCATCATAAATGCTTTCAGATCACTCATTCTCCTCAATATCAATTAAAAGTCTCACTTTTCCAGAGTCCATATCTAAGAAAAAAAAAAAAAAAAGTAAGGAAACGCTTGCTTTAACCTAGGAGACACGCATTAACAAAGAAGACCAATCACAGATGGCACAAAAAGTAGGAAAGCATTCTGGACTGGGAGACTTTGGAGACATTTCTCAGGGTCACTGGGGCTATCAGCTAATGTTACTAAATGTGAAGAGACTGCACGAAAACTGAATCTAGTTCTAAATGCTGTGATTCAGTAACTCATAGCATTAGATGGCACAAAGTGGCTAACTGGTCGATGGTTTAAAAGAGAAACGAAGGACACTAACAATCCTGAATTAGCTAACAGACACTACGAATATCATAAAAGTGGCAGCAATTCCCTGACGACCACAGGTTCGCTCTTCCTGTCTAACACAGTGATGACCCTCTGAGGAATCGCGGGAAGCCTCTGACACCCAGCCCTTCTCCACTCCGGCACCATCTTCACGCTGGCTGAGATGACGCCACAGTTTCTGGGGTTGCTTGTGGAGTACAGTGAACAGGAGATGTCTGAAGTACATCCTACTTGACTCCAGCATCCTTTATCAGAGAGCAAGATGGGAAGATAAGCGGTATGGAGGCCCCTCAATAATCACAGAATGCCAGCTGACCTCAGATGACCTCTCTACTGAGAAGCTAATAAATGGTAAATTTTCAGCTGTAGAGACAGCTCCAGAGGACCCCAGTGCAAATCCCAGGGCCTATGTCAGATGGCTCACAACTATCTGTTACTCCATCTTCTGGGAATCCAGAGCCTCCAGCCAACATGGGCAGCTGCACTCAAGAGCACAGACACAATTAAAAATGAAAATCTCCTTAAAGTAAATTGTAGTAGGTTAGGCTGCTTGTACTTCTGGGTATATATACTGCGGTAACCTATCGACATTTCATAGGGCTCGGGAAGCACCCCTCCCTCCTCCACCCCCTCTACAATGTAACAGTTATCTTGTAGGAGCTTATATTTCAAAGTACTGAGACCAAAATGCAACCTAATCGTTTTCACCAATATGAAAACAATGTTTCCAAGGATACATTTAAAAATAAGAAACTTAAGTCATGAAAATACGAAACAAGAAAAAAAAGAAACCTTTAGAACATGAGGAAGGCATATTCCTCTTAGGAGTCAAGGAGCCACTTAAGATGATTACTAATGAACTTGTACACATAAACACTCAGTATACAAGCTTATTCTTAGGCAGAAAGTGCCCTCAGCCATGTCAGGCGAGGTGCTAAGAACACTGAAACAATGGGGACAATTATCACACAAATACTTTGACTTCACTATTCTTCAGTAACAGGTTTTACCCCTGGGTAGGTACACCTGTCTCTGCTGTACTCTTGTGCACACCTAGCAATTACTCTCCCTTTATGCTTACTTCACAAGCTATTTAGCAAGCTATAATAACTCAATAGGATAAAATGTATACAAATACAAAGCACATTATGCAAACAAGCATACAGATATATACTTCCATTCTGTGCAAATGAATTGACAGTCCTAATATGGAAAGTGTAAAAGATCTTTGTCACAAATAAAAGTACATTTATAAAACTACATTTGGTATCATCTTGTTTTCCATAGTGTCTTAGAATGGCTAAAAATACTGAACTGATAAAATACATGCTCACTGGCTGACCTTTTTCTAGAGCTTGCATGCCAGTGTTTAGGAGCACTCACACGGAACAGGTACAGTTGGGCCTAAGTGAGCTGAGTGTTGTTTCTGACAAGCCATTATAAAGCACACTGTTCAGTAACATAAAACATTTACAGTTTTTCTGCTATGAAGAGATAAGCAGCATAACGAGTCAGTGCTGTGAGTACAAAACACAAACCTCCCAAATAATACTGCTTCCTTTCTTGTTACTGTAGGAGCCACATGGAATAGTTCCTGTAAGTTAGCCTATTTCTTACTGTTCGTTTCCTGGTCCTGTTGGGGTGAGCATCACATGTCACTAACACAAAAAATCAGTAGTCTGGGGGTAAGCACCCGATTCCCTGAAATAGATGCAAATATCAATCTAACCACACTCTTCAAAATAATCATACGATTTACTCTCCGTCTACTCTGTAATTGATGCTTTAATCTGTCTGTCTTGATTCTGACTTTTAAGGTTCTCAAGAGATTTCCTTGGGAGAAAAAAATATTCAAAAAGCATTTGCTGAGAAGGAAGCAGGGAAATAATAAGATAAAAAGCAGAGTCACATGAAGACAGGCAGATCTGGATTTAAACTCCATGTCATCTTTTTCTGCTCACACCATCAAGGCCTCAAGAGGCTTCTGATTTATAAAATAAGAGCCCCACAGGACCAATGCAAAAATGTGTTCAGATAACACATGAGAATACTAATATTTGTGTTGGTAGTACATAAAACTTTTTCCAACAGGCACAGGAAATGGAGAGTATGTAAAAAACTAAATTAAAAGAATCACTGTGGGCAGTACTATAAGACAATAAAGAAAACAAAAGTATTTTTGGAAGATCTGCATTCATACATGCACAGCAATGACTCACTAGTGTGCTTCTTGACTCAGAGATACCGTCATATTAGAAAAGGAGGTAGACAGCGACTGAGGAGGGAGAACAAACAAGGATGCCCACATGTGGACACACACAATACACCCAACAGACATACGTATACAAAAAGAAATATATGCATCGTTACTAAATTATTAAATGACACTATGTGTGAAGAGAGCAAGAGTGGGGGACAGACAGAGAGAGAAGGGAAAAAGAAAAGAGGAGGGAGAGAAAAAGAAGACTGTATCCTCTCAAAAAGGAGGCCAGGCTACCAACTACTCCATACATATGCTGTCTCTCTTCAACATGAAGAGCCATGGGTCACTGAGGAAAAACAAAACAAAACAAAACAAAAAAACCTACTATAAAAGGCGAAGTGCTATTTAAAAGAAAGAGACAGGAACTTGATGAACCTGAGCTAACATGCCCCGCATACTCAGGCAGATGTAAAGGAGGTTGTAGACATGCAAAACGCAAGAGAAGGAGCTGTGGAGATGGACCTGAGGTACAGTGCTGCACACAAGCACAGGACCTGAGCTTGGATCCCCAGTGCAACACTGGTTTTCAAAACTCTCTTTTATTTGGGATATTCAGGCCTCAACCTCCCAACCCTACGGGAGAGAGAGGGTTAGTGGGGAGAGGTCCCCTTTATGTCTCCTGGCTGTTTAGGGCTGAGGGGTTCTTTTAGGGCTCTATGCCGATCTCCACCAAGAGCAGACGCAGCCAGCAGTCTCTGCTGTGCCTGAAGCATTTCTCTCCATCTCCAAAATACCACCCTGTCCATCTCTCTAAACTGCTCTATGCCACAGGCCAACACCCCACACCACCACCACATACCACCCCTTCTCCTTCTCTTTCTCTGCTCTCAATTTATATATTTATATATCCTCAGAGCCCTGGATCATTCCCCTCCCCCGCTGCACAAGGGAGGCAGGCAGCAAGCTACCAGATGGCAAAAGCCTCATCTCGCGATTAACTATAAAATCCCACACTTAGGATTAAAACAAAAACTTATTTACACAACATAACTCAGTTTACAAAGAAACCAAAACTTCCATTACACCCAGGACCAACATAAAAAGCCAGGCGCCATTTTATTTTTAGTTATGAGTCTAGCCTTTAATGGCTGAGCCATCTCTCCAGCCTGTCCCAGGGGGGCCTTCAGAGAATGGAGAGGACCTAGCCCCCCCTGTTCATAGGAAGCCCATTGGTTGCTCAGTTTCCAAGTGGGTTACCTAGTAAGGGGAACAAGGACTGTCTCTGACATGAACTCAGGCGCAGGCTCTTTGATTAACCACCCATCCAGGGGGGTGCGGCCTTTCCAGGCCACAGAGGAAGACAATGCAAACAGTCCTGATGAGACCTGATAGTCTAGGGTGAGATGGAAGGGGAGGAGGACCTCCCTATCAAGGAACTAGGAAAAGGGCATAGGGAGAGAAGAGGGAAGGTGGGTGGGGCTGGGGGCAGACAAAGGAGGGGGGGTGCAGTGGGTATACAAAGTGGATACATTGTAATAAATAAATAAATAAATAAATAAGCACTTTTAGAAAATTTTAAAAAGGGAAAAAAAAAAAAAAAAAAGCCAGGCATCATGGTACAGGTCCGTAATCTCAACCCCGGGAGACAGACAGGAGGATCTTGAGGACATGCTGGCCAGTCAACTAGCCGATTGGTGAGCTCTACGTTCAGTGAGGGACCTTGTCTCAAAAACATAAGGGAAGGAGCGATACAGGGAAGACATCCAACACTGACCTCTGACCTCCACACACGTGCGCAGGGAGCATGCACCTGTACTCACAGCTGCACGCAGTAACACACCAGGTAATAAAGTAATAACAAGAAAGTAGAAGAGCAACATTTAATAAAGAAGAAAATGGTCTAAAAATTAGGTTAGCATTTTACTAGGAAAGCATAAAATGAAGAATTGGAAGATGACGATATAGAAGACTTTGAGAACTACGATGAAATAATTTTTTTCAACAGATGAAAGAATTTACATGAGATATCTGAAGATATCAGAAGATATCTGCCTACTCTCTAATCTATCCGGAATGAAAGGCCCCCAGATGTCACCTGTGCCAGAGACCTGACTAGAGACCATTCAGAACTAGACCGGACACTGGAGGGCCCAGGGGAAAAAGAAACTCGGGAACTGGCCAGGCCACACCCATCACAGGTTCAAGAATATCAAAGCGTTGAAAGATTTCCCTGGAGAGGAGAGTGAGGTGCTAGCATGCTGCTCACACAGAGGCACCTAGGGCAGGGCTCCCTGGACTCATCTGATCATGGCCTACACCCCAGGCACTCAGAACGGTGCAGTCCTACCTAGCACAAGAGTAAAGACACTGCTCCACTGCCCCTGGCAGCAACCCCTGGTGTCCTCCACCAGCGTAAGAGGAGAGTCTGAGAGGGCAGGCAATGTTAGGTCCGCCCAAGTCGACCCCTGGTGGCAAGCCGAGAGAGATATTTGAAACTGCAATATTGAGAGTGAAGTCTCACTGAAGACCTGAGATGCCAGAGATGCCGGAACACAGGGCAAGAGAAGCCCCCGGCAGCCAGCGGGGCCAGCCCAAAGAAAGGCCATGTGGGCCACGGGGGGGAGTAACAGGGGCAGCAAAGCTCTGGCAGAGTTTGTGTCATGTGCCACACACCAGGCGCAGAGCTTCAGGATCTGCTGTGTTTCCTGCCAGGTTTCAGCAGCTCTCATCCTGTCCCTCATTCCGATGCTCTTCTCCTCCCTTGTGAAGTGGGAGCACTTGTGCATTATGGCTTGGAGTACAGGATTACCTTCTTTATTTTATATGGGTTAACATCTAAGAATTTGCCTTGACCCTCAGGGGAGCCTGGGGCCTTGGATTTCTGCATAATGCTCTTAACTGTTTAGACTCTGGGGAAGAGGTTAGTGCAGTTTCGGTTGTCCTCGGATATTCACATCATGTGAGCTAGAGGTACAACTGTGTCTAGCTGTCATGCTGGTGAGGAGCACACTTAGGATGGTTACTCCTGATCATCGAGTTGGCTGACAGACACCCAGCAAACCTCTAACTCATACTCTGGATGTATTTGTGAGGGTATTGCCTGAGAGACGTGAGGGGTAAAGAGTGGCCCCAAGTATGAGGACTGCGTCATCCCGTGGACTAGGAGACAGAATCAAAATGAACGGAAGAGCAGGAGAGGCAGACGGTCGGTCAGAAGCACTCAGGCTACAAGCATGCGACCCTGAATTCAGTCCCCAGCAAACAACACAAAAAGCCGAGCAAGCTGGGCTCACCTTAGTGCCAGCACCGGGGAGGCTGACGTCGGCCAGGCTGACGTCGGCCAGGCAGGCGAGGCGAATCGCCAAGGGCCAGGCCTACTAAGTACCTCTGCCTCAACACACAAAGCAGAGAAGCACCAGATCTGAGGCATTTCTCTACTTTTGAGGCATTTGGTGAGCATTTAAACTAGTTTTCTCTTTATCTTCAATACACAGTCGATTGCTTGCACAGCCACACAGCTTCTAAGTTGATTCTGTCTGTATTCCTATTCAGCCCCTTTATTTTACTTCATGGGCTTATGCTTAACAGAATAAATTGTACGACAATGCTTCATAACTTTAAGAAGACTTTAAAAAGACAAGGCATCGGCGACCACCAATTTATGCCCTCTGTATAGATGCACACGTTGTACACAAGCACACACACACTGGGGAGTGTGGGAGCCTGGACACAACAACCCTGTCTCCACTCTGCATCTTGGAAGCCGTAAGAACAACAGCTTCCTCCAACACAGATCTGTATTTGCTGACCTGCTGACCTGCCTTACCTCAAGCTTAAAGTAACAAACCCAGCTACGCCTGCACTGAAACAGAAGCCCTGACCTCCCTTACTTAGAAGGAAAGATTAAATGAGGGAGAAATAAAAACTTTCCCAGACAAAATTTGAGAGGCTTTTTTTGACAGGATCAGCAACTTTCAAGGGACAGTAAAGGAAGTTCTTCAGACAAAGTGAAACAGCACACATCAGAAACTAAAATTTACAAGAAAAAAAAAAGGTGAAGGCAAAATAGAAACTTTTCTTCTTATTCTTAAGTGGTTTAGCAGGTAAGCTCATTCAAAATGATATATTCAATTATATCTGCTTTTATGCACATTATATAATACACACATGTATTTATATATACTTGAACATAAGTAAAATGCATGACAGGAATAAGAGGAACAGCAGAAAAGAGTTCATATTATTTTATTCTCAAGTTCTCTGAATACCTATGAAGCATTATCTGAAAGTGTTGTTGGATTAACTGTAACTGTACTGATGATAACTCTAAATCCACTCCTGAAACATGGAAAAAAGAACAGCTCCGAGGTAAAGGGAGGAAAAAGAATCATGGAATTTCTCACTTAAAGTAAAAAAACACAGGGCCAGAGAGATGGCTCAGTGCTTAAGAGTACCAGTTGCTCTCCTAGAGAACCTGAGTTTGATTCCAAGCACTCACATGCCTGCTAACAACCATCTATAACTCCAGTTCCGGGGGATCCAGTGCCCTCTTCTGGCCTCCTTGGGTACTGCACCCTAGTGGTACACAGACACACCTGAGGGCAAAACACTCATACACATAAAACAAAGCCAAACAAAAAAGTAGAAAAGTTAAAAAGAAAAATGCAAGAAAACACATGTGACAAAATATGACACCTGTTCATGATTATTTTAAAAAAGAGAAAGAGAACCTCACAGATAAGTAGGTGCATAAAGAAACTTTATCTTATTAAAACCACACAGACATACAGGCGTGCACGCACACACACACACACCACAGTCAGCATCATGCTCCACAGATAAGGTCAGGAACAAGGCAAGGCTGTCCCTTCAGCTCTTACTTTTCAACACTGCAGGGAGTACTGCGGAATACAGAAAAATGGGCATGATAAGGACATGAGAGAGGAAATCACTAGAACGCAATGTTGGTGGGCTGGGTGCAGGCTCAGCTCTTTAAGCCCCTCGAAGCCACCACGGTGCTAACAATGCTTGTAACTGGGTTATTTTCTTTCAGCCTAGTGAAACATTAAGCATGAGGCTCCTTTCACGTTAAGAGAATGTGCAGTATTTCATCAACAAGCTACCATTTCTACAGTTGATACTTACTCCATCAAACTATCTTCTACTCTTCCGCCTGCCTGAAAATCACACTTCAAAAGTTGAACTCAATAGAAAACAGCATATTCATGTCTAATTACTGCTTTATATGCCAATTAAATACGACCTAATATCTCCATTCAGACCCACTAGGAAACACTATAGCAGATGAGAAAATACAGCAAAGTTCTTCTTTGTTCCTACAAATTAACTGCTGAAGCCCTTGTTTGTTTCTCTTAAGGAAATGCTAAACTAAGTAACTTAAATTAAAAACATTTTACCTCAACCAGTGCCTAAAGGAACTTTTCCTTGCCTACTCTCCACAGGCGGCGCATGACCAGTCAGTGAATCCACTGTCCAGGTAAGAAGTAAAATACACACAAGGGATCAAATATAGAACTGCAAATTCCACTCTGCTGAATGCAAACCTTCCCCAGCCATGAGCTACTAGCTCACATTCCGCTTTTTCTCTTTTCTGGCCTTCTCGGGGTAGTTTTATTAAAAGAAGAAAGAAAATTTAATTATACTATAGGAGAAAGCATAAAAAATTAAAAACCAAAATTATTTTATGCAAAATGAAAGCTATATATAACCTTTGGAACCCATCCTGGCACGTGTATCACAGTCAAAAAATTACCATTCCTAAAATAATTTGAAATTCCTAAAAGGTTGGTGTTTCAGAAAGTATTTTTGCATGTTTAAATAATCCATGTCTTGACAAAAAGACACATTATTTTTAAAGATCACATTAAAGCTCTCAATCCACAATATAAAAATACAGTTAAATTTTGTACAAAACAGTAATCTCAAGGTACTGTCCAAAATAGGGATATAACTTTACCCAAAAGTTCTTAAAATATGACAAATTAGGCCTGAGTTGCACATTTAAATTAAAGCTCCTCAGTGAAAAAGATGCATCACAGGACATCGAACAGAGAATCATGACTTGGTAAAGCCACCCAAGCTATCTCTACACGCCTTTAGTCCCAGCACTTGGGAGGCAGAAGCAGGCAGGTTTCTGAGTTCCAGGACAGCCAGGGTCACAGAGAAAAACCCTGTCTCAGAAAAAAAACAAGACAGATAGATAGACAGACAGACAGACAATGTATTTATTGTTTTCTTCTTAAACTACGCCACAAATTATTTTTTAAAATTCTGGAAGGATCAGGAATAGGAATGGATGTCAAACTATAAACCCACTCTTTGTACTATAACAATAATTCAAAGTATAAATATGTAGCACTGATTTAATCTTTAAAGACAATACAAAACAAACAGAAAACAAGTAAGAATGAGACCCCATCAGCAATAACTAGTGCGATCTGTTATCCTGGACAGGGCCCTGAAGCAGACAAAGGACACGATCGAGTAAAGTCTGGAGCTGCTCCTGACAGCGCAGCACGATAGTGTGCGGTTTCACATACGCACAGACGCATACATGCAAAGGAAGCTGAGACGAGAATGCATGCAAATACTCCGCACTGTCTTCCTATCTGAAAATCCTAAGTTTACTCTAAATTTGAATGAACACACACACCAGGCTCTATCTGTGTGAGGCCGGTTCTCCATCCAACAGTTAGTCCTCGAGGAGCCTGGAGCGGTAGTTCACACACACAAACTCGGCATTCGGGAGACAGGCAGAAACGCTGCCTGAGCTGGAAGCCAGACTGCACAAGATGGTGATTCCAGGCCACCCTGTGCTGTACATAAAACCCTGTCTCAAAACAACCAAAAAAAAAAAAAAAAAAAAATCATTACTCTAGTATATAAGCCCACAAAACTAAAAAAAGAAAAGCAGTAACTGTGTCATTATCTACAAAAAAAAATGTTTGATAAAATCCAACACCCTTTCATGATCAGTGATGTTCAACTTATAAAGAACACCCACCAAAAAACTTACAGTTAAGAGGAACAGGAAGATAAACCTTTTACAAATACTTCTTACTTGGGTAAATACATTAAAATTTCACTACATTGCAGACAAGCCTACCTGTGCTTCAAAGAGAAGCACAGGTTCTGAGACCAGCTAAAGGGAAAAAAGATTACTTAGAAGTAAGGTGTGTGTGTGGTTTCAGAGAACCATCCCACAAAAGTGCAAACAGTAACTTCACATGCAGAACCCTGGGAGGCAGCACTTGAACCAAGTGTAGAAATGAACATCCGTAATATGTGCTCGGTCACGGCACCTCCAACCTGCATACATCACTCCGGTATTCTCAGTCATGTGACTCCAACCTGCACACATCACTCCGGTATTCTCAGTCATGTGACTCCAACCTGCACACATCGCTCCGGTATTCTCAGTCATGTGACTCCAAACCTGCACACATCGCTCTAGTATTCTCAGCAAGGACTTAAAGACTGAATCTAGGCAGAAATTATATATAAGCTCAAACAAGGTCTCAAGAACGCTAAGAGATTAAACAAAAATAACAAAACCATGTGACAGCTAAGTGCAACACACAACCCTAGATTGGGCTAAAACAACTTTTTTTCCTAAACAGAACTGCTAGGAAAATTGAAGAATCAAAATTAGGCCTATGAATTAACTAATATCACTATGTTAACTCCCTAATAAGTGTTTATTGATGAATTTTAACTGGGATATTTAGAGAATAGTATAGAGCCGGGCATGGTGGGCACACCTTTAATCCCAACACTGGGGAGGCAGAGGCAGACAGATTGCTTTGAGTTCAAGGCCAGCGTGGTCTACAAAGTGAGTCCAGGACAGCCAAGGCTACACACAGAGAAACCCTGTCTCAAAAAACCGAGAGACAGAGAGAGAGAATAGGATAGGCACACACCTATCCTATTTCATTAGTTCTGTGATGGTTTGAACATATGTTCACACTTTTTTTTTACACTTTGTATAAATGGAACAAAATTCCTTTCCTAAGCCAGGCAGAGTGGCACATGCCTGTAGTTCCAGGACTCAGGGAGGCAGAGGCACGTGAACCGTTGTGAGTTCAAGGCCAGCGTGGTCTACAAAGTGAGCTCAGTATAGCTAAGGCTACAGAGAAAAAGCCTGTCTCAAAATAAACAAATAAATAAATAAATAAATAATTCCTCTCCTGAGTAGGCATGGGACTTATTGACTGGTTTTTAATGGCTATTGTATGGAAGGGCAAATGGTTAACTTTACAGCAGAGAAATCCTGTAAACTAGAGACAGAAGCCAGTGTCTAGAACTCTAACCATAGTCAACAGACCTGAGGGATAAGGGAAGCACACTGGAGCCTATTGCAGAGGCTGTCAAACCTTCTGGGCAATCTCTTCATAGGCTCCCCAACCCCCAAGCCAAAACGAAAACCTAACCATTCTGCTTACTACACAGTCAGTAACAACCTCAGAAGGGTATCAGTCCTAAAAGCCTACTTATGTTGGCAACAGACAACTTCTCAAACCCAGTCATCAGATTGGCCACCGCCTCCCTGTGTCCTGTTCCACACAGATTTTCACAATACCAAAAGCATGCAGCTGCCGAAATCCCAGCTCTGCAAAAATGCAGCGCCAGTGAGAGGTGTACGGCAATCTAACTAACTAACTAACAGCTGAGCCCGGGGACAGCATGGCAGCTCAGCTCAGCAGGGAGAGGTGTTTGCCACCAAGCCAACAACCTGAGTTTGATCCCAAACATACAGCAGAAGGAAACAGCCAAGTCCCAGAAGGTCTCTGATTCCTCTACACATGTGCTGCTCGCACGCACACACAGACACACACACAACTGAATGTCACACTTTTCAGTACTGCTTTGGCAGGTCCTCTAAGTTCAGTGCAGCACTCCTGCGGGTGACGCCACCGGGAAAAAGATGAACGTAGGGCATACTTCCAAAGAGAAAGAAAAATAGAAAGGCAGGAGAGCGCCATGGGCAGTCCAGCTGCACCTGGAAGCATAGCCACAATGCTGGACGCTGACAAGTTCACAACTTAAATGAACTAAAATCCCACCCTTGCCAATTTCTCAGCCATCTCTGCCTACATGGACGAGTAAACTAAAATCAGCCTTTAAATCAGTGAACCTGACCAAATGCTTACAGTCACTCTGACAGATGTATAGGTAGCAAAGCTAAAATATACAGAACCTCACATTTTTTAATAAAGAAAAGTCACCAACTAGCCGAACCATAACACAGAAATGCTAACCCTTAATTTTCAAGCATTTCTGGAGTAACAACAAAAAGTGCCACCAGAGTCTGGCAAAGCTTTCTTTGAGCAAAGAGCTGAAGAAAGAATAAAATGCAGGAGTTGTAAAACCCAAATTTCATGCTCCTGGGCAATTTGGAAACCTAAAAAATACAGAAATTGCAGCACCGTCCCTACGGGACAGGAACTTGCCCTGTCTACAAGGCCCTCCAGGGATTCAGACT
This sequence comes from Psammomys obesus, assembly GCF_907164565.1. Lineage (NCBI taxonomy): Eukaryota > Metazoa > Chordata > Mammalia > Rodentia > Muridae > Psammomys > Psammomys obesus. The sequence goes on along the minus strand of NW_026596109.1, from coordinate 22,694,183 downwards.
GTCAGGACACACAGCAATGACAGAAAGACGCCAATTACACTGACCAGCATGCAGCCCTTACTGCATGTGGCTAGTGACTGATCAGGTGTGGGCTAGTAAGATCAGAGGACCAAAGTTGAAACTTTACTTAATTTAAATCTAGGTTGGAAAGAACCACATACAATTACTTGCTTTTGTATGGGTAGCACAAACTCGATTTCCACTAAATGTTGATTCTTCCAGAGTTTCCAAATTACACCCTTGGCTTAAAGTAGATGACAGAAAACTCGGTTCCTCCATTATCTTAAAGGAATTTCATTAAAGGCTGACAGAAACATTACCGATTTAACAGTAACTCTACAGGGTTTTGTTTGTTTGTTTGCTTTCATTTTTACTTGGGGTCTCACTATGTTACCCAGGTCTGGCCTCTCTCCAAAAGTCACAATGTTTTTACCACAGCTTCCTGAGTGCCACCACACACAGTTTCGTGCTGGGTTTTCTTTCCCCCCTCTGGAGGGTGTAGTTTCATTAAATAAAACCCTTTTTAGGTTAAGTCTTAGGAAAAGAATCAGTACCTAAGCCACTGTGTTTCTCTTTTGTTTGTAAACTCTGCTACGTCTTTCTCCAGGGCCTAGCAACCACCACCACCACCACCATCACCCCCCCACCCCACCCCACCCACCCCCGCTCCCGTGGGACCTTTGCCCTGTGCTATCTACAGCTCTCCATGGGTTAACAGGGCTATTTTACATTCTTAAGCTGACAAACCTGGACATATGCAGGGGATCAACCTTTACACTATCTTTGATTCAAAGCCAACTTTTATACTTTTTAAATTTAAGGAGTGTTTATAAAATAGCAATATAGAATTAATAAAAATGTCAATGTTTTCAATAAGTCAAACTCAGCAGGGCAAATCTTTAGGTGCCTATAGCCCAAACTCCTGAACGTATCCCACTAGAGCAGGACACACGGTGGCATTCTGCAGAGCCTTCACTACCGGCACTCCATGCCTCATCACCTTTTAAGAGTCACACAAAAGTCCTGGTACAGACTACCAACATTCTCAGTGAGCACTTAGTTTAAGATGTCTGTGCCTCTTTTGCCTTAGTTAACCCTGCCCACAGCGGGCCGGCCCACCCACGCCAATCAGCAATCAAGAAAAGGCCCACAGCCACGTCCAGGAACCAATCTGATGGAAGCAACTCTTTAACTGAGCTTCCCTCTTCCCAGTTGACTACCAAGATTAAGCCACCATATTCTGCTAAATTATCATAGTATCAAACTCCTAAGTTATTTTATAAGTCAGTGCATCTCTCAATCAACAGAAGCTTCTTTTTACAGGTGAACATTACAAAGACCCACAACTAGTCAAAACGCAAAGAACAAGAGACTGTGGGGTGCTCAGCTCTAAATGGTACACATACATCTAACACACACACACACACACACACATGGCTCAGAGCTCACCACAGAAGTGGGGGCAGAAGACACTGTAGGAGCCACAAGTAGTAGACATCTGCAGGAAAACATTACAGCACTGGACATGATAGAGCTATTACACACATAAGTTCAAAGTGCCTGTGGCTTCCTGCAGAAGATCTGCACAAGATCGAGCCAGTCCAAATCCCAGGGGAAGGGCGAAGGGCTCGTGAGGTCCCACCCTTCCTAAGGCACTACTGGCTACCGACGGCTGCGAGGAGACAGTCAGTTCTCTTCAGGGATTCAGCCCTGAGATGCTACCCCAGCTCCAATACACAGCCCTATACCCATGGACCATATGCAGTTGTGAGAGAAAAGTGGTGGGTGGATAGGGAAGAACTGGAAGAGAAGGGCATGGGATGGATTTGGTCAAAACACAGAGATGCATGTATGAAATTCTCACACAATAAAAAAAAATCAGGGAAAAAAAAGGCAAAAAATGCCAGACAGGAAGATCACAAATTTGAGGCCAGTCTGGGACATGGACATAAACACTCTCTCTCTCTCTCTCTCTCTCTCTCTCTCTCTCTCGTACACACACACACTCATGCACACACACACATGCACACACTTGAGCCATTTCTCATCCCCACTATACCATATGGCCTAATTTGGCTTTCAAACTGGAATTCCAGTGTCTACTTTTACTGATGGTGGAACATATTCTGCAAAGTATTCAAGACAGTATTTTGAAAATGTAACGCAGACTAAATCTCCTCGCTCAAATACTTCCAATGGTTTCCCACTAACCTTAGAACTCAAAAACTCTTAACAGGCCCTCTATGATCTAGTACCCTGCCAGGCCCTTACACCTTAACCTCTTTCACTATATTCCAGCCATACCTTTCCAGATGCTCCAAAACTACACCAATCATGGTTTCAATTAACTCATTTTTCTTTTCTAAACTTCTCTCAAAAGTTCTTTACATCAAGGCTCATGCAAAAATAGCTACATCATGCTATTAATAAATACATAAATGTTTACCTAAGCCACCACAAGAAGTAGGCCTGAAATGAATACTACTTGATATAAGTTGGCCTTGATAAATTAAAGTTAATACTTTAAAGTTAATATTAAGTGTGTTTAGCCTTTCCAATGAGAAATTTAAATTGGTATCAGCACATTATCAAACTTAAAGATCAAACTTAAATTTAAAAGAACTACCTTTTATTTTTCAAGTCCTAAGGTAAAAATGTTTGTAAAGAAATAATGGAGCAACTTAGGAGTTACTTTCAAGAAAATGAAGACATATATCTTATATGTTTGTACTTCTTGAATTTTGACCCAAATAATTTTATTTAAAATAGAAACTGTAGGGCTAGGAGGTAGCTGAGTTGGTAAAGTAACCGTCATGCAAACTAGAAGGACGGAGTTCAGCCGTCAGAGCCAACACTAAAAAGAAGCCGGATGTGGCAGAGCACACTGCAACCCCAGGTGGGGCGGGCCAGGTGGAGCCCCGGGCTCCACAGCAGCCAGGGTACCCTAATCCACACATTCCAGGCCGGCGAGACACGGCCTCAAAAACAGCGAAAAACAAACAACAACAACAAGGTGGCTAGCACCTGGAGATAATCAAAGTTGACCCCAGGCCGTGTACACAGCAACATACCACAAAGAAACACACATTTTAGAGGATAAGGAGCTGGCTCAGTCATTAAAGTGCCTACTGTGCAAGAATGCTGACCTGAGTTTGGATCCTCAACACTCCCTAGAGAAGGCCAGGTGTGACTCTAGCACTGGGGCAGATGTAGCACATCCGCAGCGCTAGCACTGGGCAGAAAAATCATATGAAGACAAACTGTGCTCCTACACAGATGATGGAGACCCACATACACCAAGCATGTTCATGTCAGACTCTGAAAGGCTCTCACCAGAACTGAACGCTTCAGCCTCGTTAAACGAACATCCTATCTCTACCACGCCAGCGTTAAACACTTTCCGCAGACAGCTGTGAAGCCATAGTTAAGAACTCACAGAGTAAATGGCCATTCAAAAAACCCGAAGGTTTGCAGGCAGCACACAACAGGAAGTAAGGGGAGAGTGACAGCACAGTCACTTTCTTTCCGCCGGACTTCCAGTGGCCAGTCTTATCAAGAGGCTGATCACCCAAGCCAAGATTAATAATTAAATTACCCAGGGCCACAATAAGAGGCACCCCCCAACATACACACACACACAAACCATCTCAAACTCATTCTTGCCTCTTTATGTGGCAATCAAGTGTGATAAGGAGTATCTCAGGGATACTGTCCTCTCAAATTGGTAAGTCATTCTGGGTTTGTTCCTGACCTAAGTTCTAGTGCCACTAAACTCTCCAAGAGTCAGGTTTGGACCCTGTTGAGCCCAGCTGATCACAATTCAAAGGCACAATACTTTCAAAGTTCAACAAAGACAAAGAAACCTGGGAGAGCCCTCTTTTAAGGTTAAAGTCCTGAGTCTGCTTGCGGACCAGCCCTACAAAACAGATGGACTCCTCTAGTCTGTGAGGTGCAGGCTCACACCCTGTGGGAAGAACTGTAGAGCACAGGAGATGCTTCTCCTTAATCACAGAAAGAACGCATCCTCCTTTAGAAAGCGTAGATTCCCATTATCCTCCCCCCAACACATGCGAGCTTTCCTGAAGCCCAGCCCACCTTCCATCCTCACGCTAGTTATTGGCAAAGACAAGAGTTTATGTTTCACGTACTTCACCTTAGCGTCAAGAATGGTCCTGCGTAAGGTTGAGAATATCTCAAAATACTGCTCCTTAGACTGTAATGTCTATCCCATAGATTGTCTTTAAATGTAAATTGTAATCTGGTGAATCTGGCATTCCTGGGAATGCCCGAAACTCAGGAGAATGTTTAAGTAGTGAGGCTCTGACAGACAGCAGAAGCTGTGCACACAGACCATCACCACAAAGCACAGCCCTAATCAAACGCTGTCTTTCTTTGTAGTTTCTTTCTTCTCTAATTCACCACAGTTTTCCTTATCCTCTCTACATTTATAATTCACCTTTATACATATATATATATATATAATTCATCACTTACTTTTCAATCAGAATCTCTAAACTTCTCCCGCCTCTAGTTTTATTCTTCCACATCTAAAGTAATATCCAAAAACCACACAGGTGAGCAGGGAGGTAGCTGAGAGGCCAAGAGCATTGTTTACCATGCTCAAGACCCAAAGTTCAAGTCCCAGAAATAAATAGATGAATAAACAATAAATAAAATGTAAACATGGCTGAGAAAAATATTCTCACTGTGTTTCAAGTCTATTTTTATATACTTTAAACAATTCAGCAAACACATCTGGAAAATATTTAAATGAGAATGAAAAAAATGGCACACACAAAAAAGACTATAGGATACGAGTTTAGAAACTGGGCCTCATTTGTATCTTCACAAGAACTCTACACAAAGTAAAGAAAAAGAAATGTTAAGTAAAAATGATTAGAATCAATTTTTATATAATGAAAATACTTTAAGGATCTACCTATAAATAAGACTCCTCTACAGCAAATAGAGCAGTTATCTCATGAGCACTAGCCCCTTGTTAGCTTAAAACCCTGTTTTTAGTAAACACCTATTTACTTTTACGTGTATGGACGCTTGGCCGCATGCGTGTGCCCCACCTGCGTGCCTGGTGCCCAGGGAGGTCTGAAGAACGCAATGGGTCCCGAGCTGCACTTAGAGCTGCTCCTGTGCCTCCGCGCAGGTGCTGCGAGCCAAACCAGCGCCCTGCGCAGCAAGAGCTGCAGCGCTCCCACCCCCTGCTGCCGCCCAGCTCCTAGGCTGTATTTTTACATGAAAGCAGGAACAATTTCACGATATGGTACTTTATATCTGAAAACGACAAAGCATACAAGTATTAAGTCCATCTCTCATCAGAGACTCTGGTTTAACTGCTGTACCTTTAATGACCATAACTAACGTAATCGAGCTACCTATTCAACTATAGTCTGTTTTTGCCTTAAGATGTGTTAATAATGGCTTATATGTTGCTCAGGAGAAGAACACAAAAGATGTTACTACAGATTATGCGGAAGAAACAGATTTTTTTTTTTTCTTTTTTGGTAAGAGTTGGTTTAAGAAAGGGTCTCACTCTGTAGCATAACCTGGCATCAGCTCCAGCCTCCCTGGTAACTAGATCACAAGCCATCATGCCCCACAAGAAACTCATTTTGTTTATTTCTTGTTTGGTTTTTGGTGGAACAAGGTCTCATGCGCCACCATACTGACCTCCAACTGGCTTTGTTAAAGAGGGCACCCTTGAACTCCTGATCTTGCCGTCTCAACCTGTCATGTACTAAGATTCCAAGTGTATTCCACGAAACCCAACAAGAAACTGTTTGTTTGTTTTTTTTCTCTTTAACTGAAAAATAACGTTCTATGTTTTTAAGAAATGAGATTCGTGGGAACCCTCAAACAACCCAGGCTGTTGTTTGCTCGCCACGGTCTGATAGCAAGGCCACATGCTGAAAAGAACACCTCCACAACTCACTGACTGGAGAAGTGGAGCCGGTGCCCACCTAGGGTCTTCACCCCTACTGGCTAGCGGTCTTGTCACCACAAGGTTCTCTGCAAGCTAACAAAAGAGAAATGTAAACACCAACCCAGCTGCAAGCCCTCTGACCTACGATGGGTGGTGTCCTACCAAGCTAGTGCAATGGTGCCACAAAGCTTGTTGGAGTAGCCAACCAGTGTCTGATTTGACTTAAGGCCCACTCCATGAGATGGACTCCATACCCCCCACCGTGCTTGCCAAGAACCAGAGACCTAGGAACAACCAAATACTACCAGCCTACTAAAGTAATGTAGTAACAAAATGACTCCTAATGAGCTCTGCTACACTCATAACTCAGCGTCTTGCTCAGCCAGCATCAGAAAAGCTTCCCCCTGCAGCAAATGGAAACAAATAGAGACCCACAAGCAGATAATATGCAGAGACCTTGGAACACTCAGCCCTAAAGTGGATGTCTCCACCTAATCCTTCCCTCAGGGCTCAGGGAACTCATCTGAAGAAGCAGTAGAAAAAGAAATATAAGAGCCCGAGGGGATGAAGGACACCAAGGAAACAAGGCATCTAAACACAGCAAGACCCATGCTCGCGTAAACTCACAGAAACTGAGGCAAGGCCCACAAGGATCTGCACAGATGGGGTCCCGAGCTGAGAAGCAGACACACGCCCCATCCCTAACCCAGAAGCCAGTTCCAGCTGAGAACCTCTTGCAAATGAAAAATTCGTTTTCTCCAAAGGAGTCTCGCTGACGAAACAAACCACTCTTAAGGGTAAGGCTGCATGTCCAGCAGTAGACAGCCAACAGAAAACACTCAACGGCATTAACATCTTTGGAGGTTCCTTGTCTCATAATGTCATAGCAGGGCTTTTTTTTTTTTAAACCACATTTTTTGTTTGTTTTTTTTACCCTACAGGTTTTGCATATATATATTATGGCTTCTCATTTTGTGTTTTTATGGGCTTCCTGAATGTGTGAACAAGTGTGCCTCTGCACGTGTTTCTGTGTCTGTATCTGTTTCTTGTGCCTTTTCTTGGGCTCTCTTTTTTCTGTTTGTTTTGTCCTATTCTGTTTTGGTTTTCTCTTATTTTATTGTCCCTTAGATGCCCATTTGTTTTCTAAGGAAACCCAGAAAGGGAGTGATTCTGGATGGGAGAGGAAGTGAGGAAGAACCGGAAGGAGTAGAGGGGGAAAGGAAACCGTAATCAGAATATATCGTATGAAAAAATATATATGCAATAAAAGAAAATGAAAACAAATGAGATTCAAGTCTCACACAATTCCAGAGCTAACAGGAAGAGGCTGAGGAACTGAGTTTGAAGCCTGATACCGTGGCACTCTGCCTCAAAAGATTCAAATTAGACTCAAAGTGGCTGTTCCCAGTGTCCTACAAATTAAGAAGCGGACTCAATCAAGACCACCTTCCTTGATAATAGAGTCCATGGCTTTAACTTTTCCCATCTCCCTTACACCATTCCTCCCTGTCCTCAACTGAAAGGACCATCAAGTCCCATCATTTTTTCTAAGTATTCTTCCAGTCAGTTCTCTCCATACCCTCTGCCACTAGCTCATCCGCACGCCTTTCTCACCCTTACCCACTGTAATAGCATCACTGCCTCAGTCACCCACCCTGCTGGCTAGGATCCTCATGCCACACCGCAGCCTGGTAATTTTCCAATCACAAACCTGAGTGTCTCTCCATCTCAGAGCTTCCACAGTGACCCTGTCACTGACACACCAAAGCCAAGGCTATTTATAACAGCATATAAATTTCTAGGAGTTGAGTCCTTCCAGGCTTTCAAATGCCCTACCACACTGTAACTCCCCTCACCCAACACTTTTTTCTAATGACAGAGTTTGAATTTTTATCCCAAACTGGCCTCAAATCTGAAATCCTCCTGCCTCGGCCTACACTATAATTACAGGGATATGCCAGTCCACCCAGCTCTCATGCTAGACTTAAAGCCTCATGATAGAAAACTGTACCGCTTAAATTCCCAGCACGCATCCTGCAATATAGGTTGTCTAAACGCGTAATTTTCTAAAATGTTCTTCGCTTCCTCCTCTCTGACTCGCTGTACAATGACTATGCCTCTCCAGCCTTAGACCTGAAGTTGGAGAGGCAGCTCCATCAGCGAGGTGCTTGCGTGCAAGCGTGAGAACCTCAATTCACTCCCCAGCACCTACGTAAAAAGCCAGGCCCAGCGGCGTACGTACTGTGCGTGACCAGGTGCTGGGGAAGCGAAGGCTGAAGGTCCCTGAGGCTTACTGGCCGGCCAGCCTAACCTAATAAGAGTAATTAACACAAAACTGAAATAAAGCGAAATTCAGCTTAGATCCCCGGAAAGCAGAGAGAGGCGCCACCGATCCCCTTACTAGTATCATTCTTCATTGTGCCCTACTCTGTGAACTCTATAGAGAATACTGACACTTAATGGGCATTTACTATGTCTTTGTCACTGTTCTAAGCAATTTACAGAATGAACTGATTTAATCTTCTCTGAAGTGGTACTGTTAACATGCACATGGGAGACTGAGTTACACAGAAGTACCATCCCCAGGATATCCAACTGGGTGCAAACACATCAGAGTCCCTAAACATACATACTTACATTGCTGTCCCTTCATAGCGAATGTACTGGAATCAGTGTCCTTGCCCTGGCCTTCGAGCCTCCTGGGGACAGGGAGGGGCCGTTTCTGTCTCTAAATCAGCAGGGTCTGTATAAGCTAGGCAGACACTGCACGCATTTCTTGAATTGATTTAAAATAATGTTCCTTGCAAACTCAAGACAAAACTAAGAGTTCTAGGATGGAGCAAGCTATTTTCTTTAGCCAAGAGGAGGACATTAGAAAACATGAGACTACAGTTCTTGATGAAAGGGACTTATTTTGTGGTAACAGTGCTTAATCGCTATAATAAATCAAAACTCAAAGGACCATTTGCTTAACTTTTTTCCCTTGTTCAGTAAGGATTCCTACTTCTTATCATTTCCAGCAGTAAAAGGAAGCCCTAAATTTACTTTCCTCAAATGGAAAGAGGCAAATGATAGACCACTGATCCTAATTGCTTCCTTAAATCCTGCCAAGAAATGTATCCCATTAGGCAATTAAAAAAAAAATACAGTTGCCTGACTAAGCATTTCACAAAAGAATTTCTGAGGTTGTGTGGACTGGCAGGCCATTATTCCAATACTGAAAAATTCTTTAAGTAAAAATGAAAAAATAAGAGCAAAATAAATTGGGACGTATGCTACATTAAAACAGATGCATAAGCTATTCTAATACGGATGGTAAGTGACCAGAAGGCCAAAACTCCTGTACTTGGGTGTGTTCTCAGTTTATTCCTCTGAGATACTCTGAAACGGAGTAATTAAAGCCCACAGGGACAGTACCAGCAGCAACAGCGCACACAGAGTACTTGTTAGAGTCTCTGCACCCTGCCCAGCTTCTAAACACTTGCGTACCACTGAAACGTAAACCTGGCTACCAAAAGGCCCGCAGTAGTCCACAGCTACAGAGTGTTTAGGCAACAAGACATCAATCTCTATCCCTAAGCACATCTTACCATTTCTTTGTACATTCAACCATCAGCTCCTGGTAGGAGGCCACAAACTGGAACTTGGATGCATGTTTTCCCACACGCTGCAGTCGCTTCCAAACTGAAGCCATGGTGATGGGTCAATAGACTGGAACAGTTCTGGATTAGCAACACAAGCAGCTTTAATAAAGCAGAGGATCCAAAGCACAAGAGCTGTGTCTGTCCTTTCAAGAAAACTATAACTTGAAATGATGCTTAGAGTCCATAAGTCTTCTCCCTGTTTCACAGGGTAAATCCTATCTCGGACGAAGGGCCCAGTCAAGAACTGTTGATATACATGACACGATCAGTGAGAGGAGGTTCCCTCATGGAGACATCACCATTCCACCTCAGGGGCTATATGATGGGTATTCTGGAGAACTGAAAAGCAAAACACAGACAGAAAGAGAAAGATTATGAGGGCAGAAGCGTGCAAAGTGCTAGATAAGACCGAGGTAACCTCTGTTATCTGCGTATTTCTCAAACAATGAAACAAAACACCGGCCTCAAAAACCAGTAACATCAAGGATGCAAGATACCAAGGAAGAAATGACAAACCACACCGAAGACAGGCAGCAATACACCAGGTTGTCAGCACCAACAATCGAGAGATGCCAGCGGGCCCTGCCTTCCCTACCTAGCATCACAGAAGGGAGAACAGGGCGGGAAAGTCGGGGATGCTGATGAATGTCCACCGCCAGTCAGGAGGAGGAGTGGAGTATTTTTAAATAAACTTTATTTTTCAGCCGATAATTAATAGCCTCGAGTCTCAGAATATGTGCTTAGTACAACCCAGGTGTAGGGAGAGATGCTGGTTCAGTAGGAGAGGGCAACGGATGGAGAACTAGGAGTGGAGGGAAACCTCCCGGCAGGAGGAGGGCAAGGTCCCAGCTCCAGGCCACTTTGCTTCCCCTTCACCTTGGCTGCCAGGAGGAGGGGAATGGAAACTCCTGCCTGGGCTTGAAGCGATGACCAGCCGGGCCAGCGGACAGCGCGGGGTGCGGCGCCTCCCTCCCCCACCGGAGCAGCCGGCCTGAGCCTCGCCTCCTCACGCAGCGAGCGCAGACCCCTGCCTCTCTCCGCAGCGACAGGCGTTGCCAGCCGCGGTCACTGTCACCGAGCGCTGCCGTCGGCCCCCAGCCTGGGTCCCCGAGCCCCGGCCCCTCCGCTCGCCCGCTCCAAGCCCTCCTCACACCTCTAATCCCGCTGTCCCCTCCTCAGAGCCGCTCCGCCGCCGCCGCCGCCGCCGCCGCCGAGTCCTCCATCCCCGCCGGAGCCGCGTGCGACAGCGAAGCCCGGCGCGGCGCTCGCTCGCGGGAACCGGGGTCTGCAGCCTCCCGGGCGGACGACGCCCGCCCCCTCCCCGGCGCGGCGCCCTGCGCCCGTCCCCCGCCCGCCCGCCCGCCCGCCCGCCGGAGCGAGCCCTGCCAGAGCCGCGGCTCAGCGCCCAGATCCCCCTCCCCCGCCCTCCTCGGCCGCCACCACCATCATTACCTCCCCCGCCGCACCTCTCACACTAACCCTACCCACGGCGGCTCAACCTCGGTCCGCCCCGCCGCCATTGGCCGAGCCCGCGAGAGCCCCGCCTCCTCGGGGGGCGGGCCTTCGGGAGGGCGCGGCGCTCCATTGGCGGAGCCTCCTGCCAGTCGCAAGGGCTCCACCCCTAGCCCGCGAGGTGGGTTTTTTTCCCTGAGGTGGAACCCGCCGGGCCTACCCTCTTTTTCTAAAAAAAAAAAATAGAAATCGCGAAGGACGATCCCGCCCATCCCCCTGACTGCCTTGACTGGCTGAGAGAGGGCGGCGGGAGGCGGGAGCAGTGTTTCACGGAGCAGGAGAGCGACTGCGGAAGGTGGCTGTCCGTCACGGCCCCGAGGCCGCCGGGCAGGGTTTCTGGCTGGGCGGCGGCCGGGGACGCTGGGGCGCTGTGGGCCCTCCCCGAGTCTCTCCCATCCCCACCCACGGCCGGGGCGCCCCTCTGCTGCGGCTCGAGCAGCCAGCGCGTCTCCGTTTCTCCCAGCTCTCTCCGAGTTTCTCCCTGACCTTGCCAGGCCCCCGCCCCAGGTTCAAGGCGGGCCGCAGAGAGATCGATTAAGCTGAGCCGGACTCGAGATGTTTACAGTACAGCCTCTTCTTGTTCTCATTCTCGGCATTTCTTCGAATCTCGCATTCTTCTGCTCGTTTGCGGTCTCATTATTCCCCGGGGTGAGCTGTGGGTGGATTTGGGAGTGGTTGACTGTGGAAAGCGAAGGCAAGGGAGAGGACGAAATAACTTCATAGTCTGAGGGTGATGGTGTTTACCCCTAGTAAAAGAGGCAAGGTCTCCAGCAGCTCAGGGGGGCCTGCAACTCGTGACCCACCTGCTTCGACACCCAGGTTGCTGAGATTTCTGGGACTACCGGTGTAAGGCACTGAGGATGTGAAAATGTAGAGACTTTCTCAAGGGGCAGAAAACGATTCCAAAACACAAAATACTGCTCTCTGTATTAGTTCTTTCACAGGCCTCGGGTATAGAGAAAGAACTAAGAATAAAATAACAACTTTTCAGGACAAAACAGTAAAGTCGAATTAAGAAACTGAGGAGGGTAGGGATGTGCCTCAGTGTTGCCTAAGGAGGCTAGTATGAGAGAAGGGGAGGGAGGGAAGACAAGAGAGGACAGGGAAAGAAAAGGGGGGACAGGGAGAGGAGAAAGAAGAGAGGGAAGCTGAGAAGGAATGGTTATAAAAGCAAAACACTCAGCAAGGAATGAGGAAATAGTTTGGAAACTAGATGGAAGCAAGCATGAAAACAGGCAAAAGTTTAATTGTTTGGGGGCTAATTCCTATTCTTACTAAAGTAAGAAGCAAATTTTAAAAAGTGGCTTGAAAGCTACTGGGGTTCTGGAAAAGTTCCCTCGGAGGAGAGGAAGTAGGGTGACAGGAGGTGTCTGTATAGAATGAGGAGCAAGAGTAGAGTCAGGAGAGATGGGAAGACAGGGGCCTTGAACCCAGAATCTAATTCTATTTCCACTTTCAAGAAAAGAAAGTGATATGATAATGCCACAAAAATGTACATTTTATAGAATGGTATCATTATCACTTGTTTTGCTATAGTCTTAATTCTAAAATGTAAAATAACCAAAATGACGTGTTCTTATTTTAAATACACTTTAAAGTTCGCAGCTTTCTTTTCTAGGTTTTTTACTACAAGCGTTATCATGTCAGATAGTAATATGTCCTGCTTCATTAATAGGTATTATGCAAATAGACCTTTTTAATGGGTAATTTATAGAAATGGTCATAAATATGTTCATCTAAATTGTCTTTCAAGAACTCACATGATAATCAGGCTTTTGTACTCTACTTACTACTCTTTGTTGGCTCAAATGTTCTAATGTGGTCACTCTGGTTTCTCTTATTATCCTTTCTGTTTCTCAAAGAGGGTACTTTATTGTAAAGAAATTGTCTAAAGAGCAATGGAAATGAGAGGGAGGAAGAGAGGAAGGGAAGGAGGAAGGAAAAATAGAGCTACAAGACTCTTCCTCAAGTTGTAGAAATTTTCAAAGAGACCAGTAGTTTCTTGGTTTTTTTGTTGTTGATTTGATACAGGGTCTTTCTTCTGTGTAGCCCAGCTGTCCTGGAACTCTTCATATAGAATAGGCTGGCCTCCAACTCACAGAGACCTAGCTGCCTGTTTCCACGTGCTGGGGTGAAGACGTGTGCCACTACACCCAGCCTCTTAACTTATTTTTCTCTCTAGTCACCAAGGCAGCTATGGAAAGAGTTAAATTGTCTACAGAACAAGAGAAGAAATTAGGAGTAGACCTCGACATTGTTGTACTGCTGAGCTCAAGCACACAGGCTGGCTGCTGATGGTTGCAAGGAACAGCAGCTTCTCTCCACAGTACTTTTAAAAATAACCTGTCTAGCAACTAAATTGATTGGGAAACTTTAAATATAGACTATTCTAAGATTGTTTTGTCTGCTTAGCCTATAATGAAGTACCAACTAAATATTGATCATAGCAAATACTATTAATAGTACATTAAAGTTATAGTTTCTATTCTCAAGGAATTTTCAGAAACAGCTCTTCAGCGTACATGCAAGAGAAATTGCTTAACCTCTCTGAGATTGAATTTCCTAGCCTGTAAAACCAGGAAAACACGTTCACTTTCTGGGATGCTGAGAAGATGGATGATGTGAACATAAAGTGCCTGTCATAAGGTAAGTGATCAAGTGATAATTGACAGTGTGCATTGTTATGTTTAGTAGCAAACTCAAACAAGAAAAAAGGAAAAGATTTTTCAGAATACTGTAGCATTTAACCTCTTGGTATCAACAGGTCTCTACCTGAGAAGCTAAGGGCTCACAGACAGAACGTTTAAGATCATTCCTCTCGACTTAACTCAGGGGATACAAACACACCAATAATTTTGGTGGATTTGTGACTTTATGGTAATGACTTCGTATTTATCTACCTTCAATCCTCATGGCCACCCTTCATGCCATAGTAGCTAGAATCATTTGGCAATCCACAAGTTACCTTTCCCTGAAGGCGTCATATGCCCTCCCTTTCAGCATGTACACCGTGATGAGTCCTCCTCCTTCCAGGACTCCTGCCATGTTTCTGTCGCCCCCTTTCTGTTCCTGTGGGCCTTGGTTTAGCATCACTTCTGTCCCAGGCTTAATTTGCATATAATAAATCTTTGGTTGCTGGCTGTGAAATTTTAGTTTTACTGAATGGAAGAGTCAATACTTAAAAAAAAAAAAATCAAAGTTTGCCTGTAAGTGCCATCAAGCACAAAATGCAACAGGTGGGAAACACCATTCACAAATTTTAAAACTTCTTTGTGATAGAAGTTTAGAAAAGGACACACATTATTTTCAGTAAACCAGCTTTTCTCATCTGAAACCCCCAAATTGGAGATTCTCAGTCAGGATATACAGCCAGAGGCTTGCGTTACTGTTATCTTTCCTGGTGACAAAACTCTTTTCTTTGGGTTTTACAGTTTTTGCAGTAAAAATTGTCAGCAATATCACTGTAGGATTTAACTACTAATAGAATTTGTGCCTCAGTCTTTCGAATAAGTTTTACTCCAAATAACAACACTGCAGGAGTTTACATTGGTTTTTTCCAGTTACCAGAGTAATTATGCTGTACACAAAAATATTATTGCAGTTTATAACGAATAATGGAATTGTTGAACAGCCATAGCCAAAAAACATAATCACAACTATCCTATAACAATTTTTATAACCTTAGAAGTTCACCATGGCAAAGTAATACTTTTGAAATTGTAACCAATGTTTTTGTTGTTGTTGTTGTTGTACCATTTTTCTGCATGTTTCCTGTCACCCTGTGACACTCCAAGATTTTACCCCAAACTGATCTTACCGTTACACCTCCACTCCAATTAAGCTGGCCTTTGCTCATTGTTTCAGGGAAGACAGACTAGAATGTAGAAAAACAGGATCCTCACCCACTCTCTGTCCTAAAGGCCTAGCCTTTGGAGAATAATGGAAGAGAGTCGAGGTGGAGACTTGCCTTGCTTCACACAATAGCCTCTAGTCATAAGTGGCCTGAACAGGATGTGACTAGTCCAAATTGATGTGTTGTAAGTATAAAATAATGCCCTATTTCAAAGAATCGCTTTGTCGAAGAGAATATAATTTATCTTATTAACTATTTTACACTTAATTACACATTGACATATTTTTGGATAAACTGAATTAAACATTAAGGTAATTTCACCAGTTCCTTTACTTTTTTATTCTGGCTGCTACAAAACAATGTAAGTAGTTTTGGCTGTTTAATCTAGTTTTGTTTTGCAGTGCTGGGGACTGAATTCAGGTCCTTGCTTGATTTGGCAAGCACTACTACCAAGCTACAGCCCCAGCCCCAGATGTCATTCCATAGTGTCCTGCACTGTGCTGCTATTGGACAGTGCTGGTGTGGATAACAGCAAAACCTCTTTTCACTGGGATTCGCTGGAGATTTACTCCAGATCTCCTGCCTGGAGGAGAAAGAAAGCTGAAGAAAATGTAGTAAGAACCGAGATGTCAGCAATTCCCTGACAACAATACATATTCTCACTGTAGCCAGGCAAAAGCTTTGGAGAAAGCTAACTGAAATGGCAGACTCTACCTAGGAGAGCTGAGAGAGAACAACTTCTTTTCTGTTAAAGGCCTAACGATGTGCAAACCCCTTAGAGCAGAAAGGACCAAGTCAACTTGCCGATGCATTTAGGCCAACCTACCAGAGCTTTAAAAACACAGTCTAATCAATCTTTAGTGATGAACAAGATATCCTATACCTGCCTCTCCAGTACATATCCTGAGCTGCTTGAGACTGTGTGGATACTTGAAACCTGCTTAAGATAACTGAGTAGCTCAAGTTCTAGTATTATTTCATTGTAATTACTACAAATATAAACAGCTGTAACCAGGAGGGAACTACCATAAAGGACAGTGCAAACTCACAAAGAAACATGGAGGTTCTGAAAGATTCAACACAATCCCAGTTGCCTAAAACAGTACCGAGGTATTAGGGAGACAGCGTACAAGGAGCCCTGCTGATAACACGAGACGAACTCAGGGGCAGTCAGAGAAGAGATGCCCTTGAAGATAGATGTGCTGAAAACCTCAAGAGGGGTCAGTGTGGCAAATGGAGGGCCAGAATGAAGTGTCTCATCTGACCTTGTCACCCAGAGGTCATGTAACCCCTCTCTGTTGAGATACCATCTCTGCCAGACTGACAGCATTTACCATCCCTTCCAAAATTGGAGGGTAAAGTCTGGATGTGGCACAGCGAGGGAGATTTTCTTTTAAATTCAGCTTTCTTTAGAATTAAACTAAAATATATATATATGAAAGAATGCTTAAACTTGTTCGTTTTAAAGGTCATTTCCTCCACCTGCTATTACAGATTCTTAGATTGATGTGAAGGCACAGAGCAGCTGCATTAGGCAGTCATCACCCCAGCGAGGTTCATGGGCATGTACCTGTAAACCCCATACTTGGGAGGCAGAGGCAGGAAGATTGTAAATTTGAAACAATCTGACTGAATCTGCGATCCTACCTGAGAAATGGACATTAAAATAATCTTTTTTTAAGCCCACCAATCCAGTATAACCTTTGGTGAAATTGTCTTATCCAGCTTGTCCAGAGACATATCTGTAAAGTTTGTCAGAAGGAAATCTTGCACATTGGCCTGAAATGGTAGTGTCCAGCATCTAAACAGTACGCTAAATCCCACCGTGCTTTATGTAGTCTAGGCTAGCCTCAAGCCCATGATTCTCCTGCCTCTGCCTCTTGAGCTCTGGGATTAACCCACGCCTGGCTGGCAGAAGCAAGCGAGTACCCCCGACTGCCTTTAAACTCAGGTGGATAGAGAAAACTGTCCAGACGCCATTCACCAGTGACTCACATCAGCAAGTTACCATTCACAAGTACCATACCAAATGATAAGGTGCTTGGGAAACCTTCAAGAATATATTATAGGCAACAATATTAAAATGTAGATATTTGGGGCTGGAGAGATGGTCAGTTAAGAGCACTGGCTGATCTCCCAGAGGACCCAGGTTCAAGTCCCAGAATCAGCATGGTGCCTCAAAACCTGTTCCGGGGATCTGAAACACTCTTCTGGTTTCTGTGGGCATAGCATGCACATAATACATGGAGATACGTGTGATCAAAACACTCATGGTCTTAGTTCGGGTTTCTATTGCTGTGAGAGACACCATGACCATGTCAACTCTTCTAAGGAAATGTTTATTTGCAGCTGCTTACAGTTCAAAGGTTTGGTCCATTATCAGCATGGCAGGAAGCATGGCAGCACACAAGGAGACATGGGGCTGGAGAGGTAGCTGAGAGTTCTGTATCTGGATTGGCAGGCAGCGGGGGAGAGGGGAGAAAGGCATAACATTGGGCCTGGCTGGAGTATGGAAGACCTCAAAGCCCACCCACTAGTGACATATTTCCTCCAACAAAGCTACATCTACTCCAACAAGGCCACACCTCCTAATAGTGCCACTCCCTATGGGCCTGTGGGGACCATTTTCACTCAAACCACCACACTCATAAAGCAAAATTTTCAAATATTTTTAATGTAGATCCTCAAAATGCTAACAGTACAGCTACGTTATTAATCACAATAGTTGATGGTCACAAGAAATTGTGCCATTACAGATCAACTAAACATCACCCCTGACTTTAAAGATCAGTAGGTTTGCATGCTGCCCTCAGTTTGAATCTTCAAATTGCTGGAGATAGTTTCGTGGTGGTAAAGGCCCATTCCACATTGCTGCATGTGTCAAGGTGAGAGCAGCTATTACAGATGATTTGCACATTGCAAGTAAGTGGTCAGTTCTTGGGATTATTTCAGCAAAGATTTGAAGTGGAACTGGGAAAGATTTTACAAAATTCAGTGAATTCACAATCCTATAAAATTAACAGATTCTTGACCATGGCTTTTTGGTCATTTCTCCTGAAGAGTCTAAATATATATATAATATATATGTATGTATGTATGTATATAAACTGAAATTAGCTTCATTTATCCAATGTTTTTAATAGTAAAAATGAGTTTTGGATCGCTAGATATAGACATATCCAGTACGTGTATTCCTCAAAATAATTCTGAGAAAGCTATATTCAGTATGAACAAAATTATATAATTCAGATCTTCCGAAATAATAAAGTAAGAAGGGACATTCAAAGAAAGATCAATCTGAGATAGCCATGAAAACACTCCCACAGTGTGTGAAAAGCACCACCACACCAAAGAACAGGAGCTATGACAAGGCAGAACCTTCCCCAGTCCAGACCTCACAGGACAGGAGGAAAAGCAGGCCTGTTGCTGAAGCTTGCCGCGTAGTTGCTGACTGTTCAGAAGGCTGCACTGACTTGTGCAGTTTGGCAATCTTCTGGGTGGGGTAATGGGGTAAAAAGTCCAGGCCACAAGTGGTAATAGTGGAGCCAGAGAGTCACAGTATCATTCTGGGTCTTTTTTTTTTTTTTTTCTATGAGAGACAATGGATATTTCTTTACATTCTTTTGCAACTTTTGAGTTGCAGTATCCCCAATGATACATCATTGCTCTCTTTCTCACAGCCAGGAAAAATGGGCAAGACAAGTTTTATACCATGATTCAGTCTTCAAAAAAAAAAGTCTTAATCTTTAATATTAAAACTATAATATTCTACCTTTGAAGTAAGTTTAGTCTATTTTAAAAATTCTTTTTGTGGATATGTATGCATGAGATGTGCATGTTTACACATATGTTTTCATATGTGTGTGCCCAAGGCTATGACAGGAATCATCTCCCATGGCTCCTATATCTTGTCCCTTGAGGTAGTATCGGGGTCTCCTTCTCAAAAACAGAGCTTTCCAAATGGCTAGTCAAGCTAACCAACTTTCCTTTGTCTCCATTTTCCAAGGAAAATTACAGGCTGATAACCCTGAGCACCTGGCATTTACCTGGGTACTAGGAATCTGAACTCTGGTTACCTCTTGCTTGGTAAGCACATTAACAGCTGTGCCGTCTCTCTAGCCCACAGGTTTGTTTCTTCTATAGACAGGACGTGGTACTGTCTTGAGCCACACCTGCTGAGAGCCCTTAAAATAATTATATCAAGCATTATTTGTGTCCCTTTGTTGATTTCAAAAGTACATGAGGGCTGGAGAAACAGCTCAGCAGCCACAAGCACTTACCGCCCATGCAGAGGCTACAGCTTCAGCTCCCAGCACCCACAGGCGCTCACAGGCAACCACCGCTAGCTCCAGTCCCAGAGGATTTGGTGACATCCTCTATCCCCCACATGCATGTAGGGAGCACATGTGAAGATAAACATCACACACACACACCTAAATCAATAAATACCATGTGAGTACTGTAGTGGAGGTTTTGGTTTCTTTAAAATCTCAGTTATAGCCTGTAACGGTGTTTTTGTTTTAATCTCAAGTGTGGGATAGGGGACTGCCTTATCTACAGCTGAAAACAACCCCCCCATGAATCAGAGAGGGGTGTGGTCTTTGTCAGCTAGAGTTAGTAAAATTGTGAGGGCCCATGGACAGTATAAATACCAGAGCCAGAGAGAGAAAGAAAGACTTGGAGGAGATGGTCAGAGAAAGAAGGAGGCTGCTTCTGGATATCCTGACGTCTGAGGTTTTCCAGAAGAACCCGACGACCTTACTAGCCAGAACTAAGTCTAAAGAGGCCTATATGTCCCCTTTCCCATCTAACCTTCTTTCTGTCCTACCTAGGGTTGGGGGAAGGGTTTGGAAAAGAGGTAGAGGCTTAAGGAACCCCAAATAAAGTAGAGTTTTAAAACTAGCTCCTACAAGAACCTTTTTTTCTAGTAACTAACGTGCTTCAGAAAAGGAGGTGCCTCTTTTTTTTTTTTTCCATTTGCTAAAGATATGCATATGTGAGGGAGATAATAAGTTGATGATATTTGAAATATTCGCATGTTCCTTGAAAAATAAAAATAAGAACAGGGGCCACATCATTAACCATTTAATTCCTTCTAGTTTCTTAACAGACTTCCTAGCTAGCCATGGTTGCCCTTGCCTATGATGAGGAACATAATTCTACGGGTAATGCACATTCTCCAGTATAAACCATGACTTACAAAATAATGATTACCCAAAAGGGCAGAGTTCAAGTGTCTCTCTTCCTCACACCTGTCCCGCTGTGACGTAAATGATGGCTGTGCTACAAGTTACAAGCATGGCAGAAACTGTGATTTGCATACCCTTCTGTGGCGATTGGGAATATTCGTTGACCTTTAACACTTTTGCCAGCAGGTCTCCTGCTTTCTTTTTTTCACTCATCCTCATAGTATCTGACTCTCAGCTGGCCTTGGGAGATTTAAATCAGCACAGCAATTTACATCTGGCTTTGCTAGAAGGAGTGTGTCTTAGGGTTTTATTGCTGTGAAGAGACACCGTGACCACGGCAACTCTTATGGAAGAAAGCATTTAATCGGTGCTGACTCACAGGTTCAGAGGTTTGGTCTGCTTTAGTAGTGGTAGGAAGCATGGCGGCTCACAGATAAACACAGTGCTGAAGGAGGAGCCCAGAGTTCTACTTCTGGATTGGCAGGCAGCAGGAAGAGAGAGACGCCAGACTTGGCTTGAGCATCTGCAGCCTCAAAGCCCATCCCCCGGTGACACTAAGGGCCACACCCACTTCAGTAAGGCCACACATTTTAAGAGTGCCAATCCGTGAGCCTATGGAGAACATTTTCATTCAAACCACCATAAAGTGTAACTTTGAATGGCAATGTTCAAAGTTGTTTTGAAATATCTAAAGAGATTTGGACTTTTCTGTATTTATTTACTAAATATTAGTATTAAGCTTGAGTCATTATACAAAGTACAGAGAATATAGCACATCAAAAGAGAAAAACAAAACAAAACAAAACAAAAACAACCATTCTGCCATTCTGGAACCCATATTTCTCATTAATTAGAAATTCTTATTCAAACATTTGCTCTAGAAAACTCCAAGTTGTTAAGAGGAGATTATACTTAGTGACACAAAACATGAGAAAAGTGTTATAATACAGTGCAGCACTTTGGGACTATTCGTAAATCACTCACTCAATAAAACCCAACTTATTATTGTACTTTATAGTCTTTCCTCCATGGTTGTTTATATAGGATCCCATTACAGACAACACAGCACACACAGATTTACAATTTGAGCTGGAGTCCTATTTATGTGTATTTCAGTTATAGTATTATATTACTATTTTATTATTAGTTTTGTGTTTCATTAAACACCTTAGCGATATTGATACTATTTATTAAAATAATGGTTATAATGCAAAGCTACTCTAGCTATAAAAAATACAAATCCTCACAGGCCCAAACTGAAATTGTATTTTCTGAAAGGGATGATGTACAACCTTTAAACAACCAACCCAATCAACACATACCCTGGAGCCCCCATGCAACTTTGAAGACTGTAACAGTTATTAAGAGTGTAACAGCTCTTGAGTTAAGTATGGTGGCACGGATCTGTGATTCCAGCATTTGGAAGGTTCAGGCAGGGGTATCAGGAGTTCAAGTCATCCTCAACTATAATGCAAGTTCAAGGCCAGTGTATTAACTACATTTTTATTGCTGTGATAAGACACCATGACTGAAGCAACTTATAAAAGAGTTTGATTGGGGTTATGGTCGCAGAGGGTTAGAGTTTACATTGGGGGAGTGAGGGCTTAGAGGTGGCAGCTATGTGCTCACATCCTGCTCTTCAAGCAGGAGGCAGAAATAACACTGGGAATAGCACTGAGCATTTTTAAATTTCAAGCCCATCTCTAGTGACACATCCTGTCCAACAAAGCTACACTTCCTAATCCTTCCCAAACATTTCCACAAACTGGGGACCAAGTATTCAAACATGTGAGTATATGGGAGGCCCTTCTCATTTAAACCACCACAGCCTACCAGGGCTATATGAAACCTTATCTAAAAAAAAAAGGAAAAGCATTTTCCAAAAAAAACACACAAATACATACTCCATTCCAACTGGCTCACAAGCTATGAAAGAAAGAAACAAAGAAAGAAAAGAAAGAAAGATAAAAAAAAACAATTACTATGATGTTTTGAAGGTCAAGTGCAAGAAAAGTTTCAAAATGTACATAGGAAAATCAGCTTTGAAGTACTGCTCCAGTGAGAGTCCAAATGGAGAAATGTCATGTGTATGACATTCTCTTTGATGTCAAGAAAAGGAAATTATATGACAAAGAAGGCAAGCAGGCAATTAAGGAGGATCAAGAAGCTGATGGCCCAGCTCTCCCACTGACATCTTTGTCATGTTCTTTGGAAAAGGAGGAAGGATGCAGAGAGAAAGGAAAAGTAAAAATTTTATCCACCATCCCTTAGTAACCTTAGGATATTGATATATATGACACAGTGAGAAACTTGGCTCTGAGAGAGAATATGACTGGTGACAACAGTGAGGTCCACAGGGTGATGAGAGGAGCAGCAAAATGTCGCCACAACTGCATAGGTACTGGAATTCAAGTAAGGATTCATCAGCTAGGATGAAGTCATCATTAAGCCAGTCTGTGTGCATGGGATGCCAGGGCCATGGTGAATCAGTTCTAATACAGTAAATGTCAAAGCTCAATAAAAAGAAGACAGTCCAAGAGAACTTCATGGAAGTTCATGTTGACAAAGACATGAAAGGTGGCTAAAATATAACATTCCATAATGAAGAAGGCCAAGAACCAAGACTAGATCCAGGAAATGCTATCGTTGTGTTAGATCAGTACTGTGACTTTTTTTTTTACTACTCAGTTATTTTTTATTATTATTGATTACAGTTTATTCACTTTGTATCCCCCCTGTACCTCCCTCCTATACCATGACGTTTTATTCAACAGGAAGACATTTATATATCAATGAACATGCAGCTGAAGCACTGTTCATCTTTAAAAGCAAATGTTCACTTTGAGTACCAAAGGAACCATAGTCCTGACTTTTTATCCACAGCAGATTGTTGCCTTGTGTTCAATGAAGATATGCTAGTTTATTGTCACCACAATAAGGAACACCTAATCATCAAGCTTAAAGTAAACTTCCCTGAATAAACTCTTTGCTGAAAAAAAAAAAATCCTTCTTGGAAATCAGGGAACAAAAGAAACCAATAAAGTAGCTCATGTAGAACTGATAGACTTTCATCCAAATCAAGAAAGAAGGTGCCCTGATAATGGAGATATACAGAACTACAAACACCTTTCCATCACCCCAGAGGTGCAGTTCAATGCCAGACCTCTTAATGGACCAGTGGATAGCATTCAGTGTTTTTGTTTTGTTTTCAGTGCTGGGAATTGAACCTAGACCCTTGTGAATAGTAGGCAAGTGCTCTACATATGTATCCCCAGCCCTTAAATAATTTTACTGCTGCTGTCTTAGATGTGGTCTCCCTAAGTTGACCAGACTGGCCCTGAACCTTCAGGATTACGGTTCTGCACATCAGGCCCAGCACTCTTGTATGCAGCGGTGAGTAAATGGCTATAAACAGAATACACTACTGCTTGCCGTTGTTTATGTTTTAATATTAAAATATAGTAGTGTTTTCAAAGTTAAATCCAGAATAAACACATGTATAAAAGCTTCGATTTTTCCCTGTGTGGATGAAGACTTCAACATGCAAGATAACATTTAATACCTATAAAAACTACTTAACAAAGAGCAGAGAGCGAGAGAGCCCAGCAGTCAAGAGCACCTGTTATCTTGCAAAGGACCTGGGTTGGGCTCCCAGCACCTATGTGGCGACTCACAACCATCCATTGGCATGGACATGGTGCACATACATTCATGAAAGCAAAACATTCATATTT
This sequence comes from Psammomys obesus, assembly GCF_907164565.1. NCBI lineage: Eukaryota > Metazoa > Chordata > Mammalia > Rodentia > Muridae > Psammomys > Psammomys obesus. The sequence goes on along the minus strand of NW_026596109.1, from coordinate 22,670,313 downwards.
ATACATGTAAATGTATATATACGATGAATCCAATTTTAAAATTAAGAACAAAAAGCTCTGTAATAAAACAAATCCTTCTAGTATCTATTATACTATAATTGGTTCAGTGGTTTATGTGGACAAGGCTAGGCCAAAATATTATGTTGTTAAGTTATGGAATTAAAATTCTGAATTTAATTGGCAATCACAAAAAGAAAACTTGGCATGGTAGAACACACCTATAATCCCTTGAGAGATAAAAGCAGGGGGTTAGGAATTTAAAGCCTCAACTAATTGTTGTGTAGAGAACTTGAGGCCCGCCTGAGCTACAGAGACCTTGCCCTAGGAGGAGGAGACAAAACCTAATTTTTAGAGAAGTGTTTATCTCATTATCTGTATTAAGTGGACTCACTGTGACGCTTGTGCATTCTATCAACTCAGCTCTCGCTTAAAAAGTGATATATAGTTTAAATGTGTTGTCAGTGACAGAAATGCCTTTCAAAAGCAGTGTGGGCAACTGACCTTAGTAGTGTACTAAAACATGCATGACTGTAGGCTAAAATCAACTTGTTCCCTTGCTGCATTGATTATCTTGGGTGTTTCCTATAGTAGAACACAGCTGACTAGCATACAGTCTGAGACAAAACTAAGAGATATAAGAAAGTCCCTGCTGGTTTTAAAGATTCAAGTTAGCTGCGCAGAAGCTCAGAAAACATATGAGAGGTTGAGCTTGAGGGAATTGAGAGGGGAAAGGCACACATGTGATTCACGCCCACAAATACATAGGCAACAACATGCATAAAGTGATGTGTGTGACATCTACCCACACATATATATTCTGTGTGTGTGTGTGTGTGCGTGTGCGTGTATTACGAGCCAATACAGTCCTAGCAGATTTATATCTGAGCCAATGTAATTCTAGGAGTCTTAGTGGAATTATGACAAAAGGGGGCTCTTCTGGGATTGATGACAATCCTGCTGCCAATGACTCAGGACCAAGTCCACCTGATAACAGAAATGAAAGACAGCAAAAGACCAGTGTCCAGGCAGAGAAAGAGGCACTTCATTTGTTTCATTTGAATGTTGTCGGAGGAGATCTAGTAGCCAAATTTCAACTCTAATTGTATAATTTTAAAAAGCACCTGTGTTTAATACATAGCCACATGAAAGTACAATTTAAAAAGAGGCATTAAAAGTTTATCCCAAATGGTCTTACCCAGGGAAAAGCCCCCTCAACTGGTTATGCAATACCAAGTTGTCATCTCTGAAGTTGTATACATACAGATAACATTATCCAGACTGAGCATGTTTTAGTTAGGTATTTAGGACTATATAAGCAAAGAAAAATAGGCCATGAACTTGAAAGAGAGCAAGGGGGATGTGTGGAGGACTTGAAAGGAGGAAAGGGAAAGAGATGATATTATATTATATTCATTATATTACACTTTCAATAAAATAAAATATTATATGAAAAAGATTTTAAAAGCTTTTCCCCATGTATTTCTATTTTGATAATCTAATTTTTGTTGCCTAATAGCATTTTATTTTTCTCCAATTGTGGACATTTCTGATGATTCTTGTCAGGCTTTAATTTCTGATTGACCAAAACTTGAAAGCTTATACTCAGAATTCCCAAGATGAGTAAGAAGGCAGAACAATGATTGTTAGGAATATGGAAGACACTGTTACAACATGTACCAATTCCCAGCTCACATTTAACCGACAGTCCTGAGACAACTGAACATTCTGAAAGCAAAATAGGATATTATTTTTTATCTTTTCTTGTGTATGTATTCATGCCCACATGAACTTATATGCACTGTGTTTGTGTATGCATGCGCAGATGTGTGCCAGTAGGTAGCGTCAGGTCCCCTGAAACTGAAGTTACAGGTGGTTGTGTGCTGTCTGATATGAGTGCTCAAAATCAAAGCAGCAAGCACAGTAAGTGCTCTCTCCTAACCACTGAGCCATCTCTCCAGCCCCCCAATTCCGGTATTCTAACACTAAAATGTAAAGAAGAGTGTTCTCTATGCTCAGGACTTGGACAGATAAGTTTTGCTTGTTTCTTGAACCGTAACTCTGCAGCCTGCATGCGGCACTTCAGTTTAACACCATCTCACTGATTCCTCTGCAGTCACCACCTTAGGATGTGAAAGCCATCTAACAGTGAAGACAAACTTGGCTTATTCCTGCTTATAGTTAAGCCTCTGTTTCTCAGAGATTGGGCTGTGCCCTGCCTGTAACCTTAACTATGCATGGTTCTGTACTGCCTATTCCAGGAAACAGCAACCATGCCTTTGTTTCAAAGGGTGATTGTGACCACCTATGACCACCTTGGATGATACCTGTTGTTATGACTACCTTGTTTTACCTGCTGTTATGACTACCTTGTATGATACTTGTTGTTATGACAAGTATGATGATACCTGTTGCTATGGCTACCTTGTTAAGACCACCTTGCAATCATGTCTTTGTTTCAGGAGATTGTTGCACTTGTTATGCTTCTGTCCTGCCCCTGACCCTATTATGCCGTCTGAATCGCCCATATGGAAACTCCGTACCCCTAAGCTATAAAAACTTTAGCTTTCTCACACCTAATGCTGACCTTTTGAACCCCATCTTAGGGGAAGGCAGCCTATGCACACAACATTTAAAATGCTTGCTTTAATTAATTTGGCCATGCTGGTTTGGGTCAGTGGTTTTTCTCCTTGCACCTTTGGAGTTAACATACTAAATTAGAGGCTTTTTCGGTTGAAGGGAATCATTAGAAGGCTTGGAGAGGATTATAAGACAGTAAAGCACATGTCTGAGTGCATGTCTGTAAGGGTGTTTCCCTAGAGAATTGATGAAGGGAAGGAGATCCAGTCTGACTATGGCACTGCCCATGATCTGGGGCCCTGGATGAAATGACATGGGCAAAAGGAATAATCCTGCTGACACACCGTTCCTCTCTGATTTCTGGCCGCCATGATGTGAGCCTCTCTATTCTCCCTCCCTCCACTCCCTTCTATGCCGATGAAGCCCCAAAAAGCAGATGTCGAAAGAAATGTTTCCTCTCTTAAGATGCTATGTCATAAGTTCTGTCACAGGTCTGAAGAGCAGACCTCTCGATCCCTACTTCCCTTTTTCTTCTCTAGCAATATGAATCCCAGTTTCCAGCTGAGCCTTGTCTACTCGGCCATTGCTACCTGTCAGCTATACGTCTGCTGCTACATGTCGCACTGTGAATAACTTTTGCCTAAGTCTTGTGTATAACTTCTAGGACGTCTCCGTGGCGAGAGGGAGCATGCCTTTACTGTTCCTGCATCCACTGGCAGGATGTGGATGTACTGGCTACAGGCCCAGCAGCTATCTTGGACAACGAGGATGAGAGATGACAGTGTTGCAGGCAGGGAGAAGCCTAGTCCCTCACAGATTGTAAAGCCACTATGTCCTTGAACTGTCTATCACTGGACCTTTGAAAATATAAAACAGAAAATAATCACACGCATAGAGTTATTTTCATTTGAGTTTCTGTGACATGTGCAAAGGTACTACTGTGTCCGGTTTGCATTTTAAATTAGCTGAAATCAGCTAGAAAGTTCCAAATACTGTGGGTTTCTAATTTGATTCCTTTTTAGAAGGCCAGATCTTTCATTTGAAATAAGTTTTCAGGGGAAGTCTAATTCCATTTTCAGTCTATCCCAGCTTCCTAACTTGGACTAAACAAATCTGCATGTTTGGCTTAAACATTTGCTGAAGGAATTCTTGAACAACCCCATTTTTTTTGTTTTTGTTATTGTTTTTCAAGACAGGGTTTCTCTGTGTAGCTTTAGCTGTCCTGGACCCACTTTGTAGACTATGCTGGCCTCAAACTCACGGAGATCTGACTGCCTCTGCCTTCCAGAGTGCTGGGATTACAGGCATATGCCACCATGCCCAGCTACAACCCCAAATTTTAGAAAGCATTTTTCTTCAGTTGATTATGGTAGCTGGTATATACACCTTGTAAACTCAGCCCTCAATTGGACTGTGAGGAAGGCAGAGCATGAGTTCAAAGTTAGCCTGGGTTACATACATAATGAGAGCCTGTGTTTAAAAAAAATATTTGAAATAAAAACTTTAAATAAATCATTCACTCTTGACTGCTACAGTTTTATACATGACTATATTTCTCACTACCTTACAATAATTACGTAGAATTATTTAATTCAAAGTTCTGTTCTTAAAAACCCCAGCTGAGTGACATGCCTATAATTCTCGCATCCTGACTTTTGAGTCTAAAGCAGAAGGACTGAAAATTTTAGACCAGCCTGACCAGTTTAGCAAAGACCCTGTCTACAAACACACAGAGAGGGCTGGAAGCTTATCACAAGGCTCAGACTCCAGAGCTGTAGACACAAACAAGCCAATAACACCCCCCCCAGGCTGTCCTCTCTCTCCTGGCAGGCTTCCCTGCCACTCCAAAGGCCCCATACACTAAGTGCTATGCTAATAGCGACTGCTAAAACTGAGCTACTCTCAGAATTTTCTACATGCCTAGAAGATGTCACAGCCCATCTGCGTCTCGGCAATATCTCACCAAAACTTGAAATATTATATACAACCTGCTGTGGTCAGAAGGCAGATTTATCACCATTTTGTTTAAGTCAGAAAACGTACAAAACTTCCATGCAAACGATGTTCAACAGGAAAGCATGAAGACTACAAAATCTTAACTATCGCTTACTTCCCAAAGTTCCAACATCTACTGCTTCCTTAGTAATAACTGCAAATGGATTTTGTGCATACTTTATTATTCATGTATTAAGGATTAAAACCTCAGTTTAAACATAATAAGTAAATATGTAACAAAATGTTTTACTAGAAAAATCTTAGGCTTTGGTTAAAAAAAATAATGGGATCATAAAACAACCTAGTTTGGAGTTATTGACAAAAAGTTAGAATTTGTGAAGATTATTTCAATAATATAGATTTTTCTTCTTCTTCTTTCTTCTTCTTCTTCTTCTTCTTCTTTTCCTTCTTTTTCTTCTTCTTCTTTTTCTTTCTTCTTCTTCTTCTCCTCCTCCTCCTCCTCCTCCTCCTCCTCCTCCCCTTCGAACTCCACATGAGTTTTCCTCCTCTGAGGTCACATGTACATTTTTATTTTGACAGCTCATTGAGGAAGCAATGAGATCTCTATGATTCTTGGGCTTCTGTGACTTGAGTTTTGTTGCATTTTAAATTCTGGAGAGTGATTGTGCATATTAGTGCTTAGCTCATTTTTCTCACATTCTTAACTAGTCCAGAATGTGGCCTAGGAAATACTTCTGCCCATAGTGGTAGGGGACTTAATTGAAGTAGGACTTCTCATTTCAATTAAGATAATAAAGACACTTTCCCACAGACATTCCAAGGCTCTCTCAGGTAATTCTGACTACGATCAAGCAGACAGTTTATCTATTTGCCATCAGTGATTGGGAGGGAGCCCCTGGGTGGAGGAAAGTCTCATTGAATGGTGACCGCCTATGTCACCATATATGATAAATCATATATCCCTTATTTTTGCCTCTTCTGAGGGAGGCATATAGTATGTAATTTTATTGACCGAATTAACCAGTGTTAATTTACTGGTGCATGTCTTTAATCCCAGAACCGGGAGGTAGGGCTGTGTAGATCTTGTGAATTCAAGGCCACCCTGGTCTACAGAGTAAGTTCTAGTCCAGGAGCTACATAGCAAGACCTTGTCTCCACAAAAAAAATAAATAAACCAGTGTAAGGGAGAAGATGGTTTGTCTAATTTATAAATCCAATAGTAAATTACTTCTTCACTAATCCATTCTCAAGCTAAAAATCAGAGCCTGAAAGAGAACATTTCTTTTTAAAAACCCTCTTATTGGCTTTATGTTACTTCTCTGCTTCTATTGGAATCAGGTTCCAGTGAAAAAGAAACTGAGAATCTTTCCTGGAATCTACAAAGTCCCTGTCTACTTTCCAAGGTAGGTACATATGAGTTCATTTACTCGTGACATCATCTATCCAGTCATCTCATCTGTAAACTTCAGCAGTGACTGACTCACTCTGGCTGGCTGTCCTTCTTTGAGACTATTCTGCAACACACTGCATAAAAACACATTGGTTCTTCTGGATCTGTCTACAACTAGACTGTACATAGGTCTCTTCTAACAAATTCCTTTTGTTTTTATACATTTAAGCATTGTGTGTGTGTGTGTGTGTGTGTGTGTGTGTGTGTGTGGCATTTAAACACTTGGAACCATTTTATTAGACTATAGCTGGCTTCTTGTATTTAGGTTAAAACAGGAATGCATGAGAAAGAAGGAAAGATTGAATAAGGAGGAGGATTAAGGAAGGAACAGGGATAAGTAGGAAAGATGCCTGCCTCTGCCTCTGCCTCTGCCTCCCAGATTAAAGGTGTGCACCACCACAAGGTAACTTATTTTGTCATTAATTAATGAGAATTAATTAATAAGAATTGATTGATTGATTAAATCACTTTACAGCCTGATCCCAGTCCCCTTCCTCCTCTCCTCTCAGTCCTACCCTCACTCTGCCTCCCTCTTTTCCCCCTTCTCCTCCTCCTCAGAGATGGGGAGGCCCCCGGTGTTACCAACCCAACCTGGCACCTCAATCACAGCAGGACTACACACATCCCTTCTCACTGAGGTCAGACAAGGCAGTCCAGCTAGGGCAAAGGGGTCCAGAGGCAGGCAACAGAGGCAGAGACAGCTTCTACTCCCATTGTTAGAGAACCCACATGATGAGTGAGCTGCACCTCTGCTACATATGTGTAGGGGACTAGGCCCAGCTCATGCGTCCTTTTGGTTGGCAGTTAGCCCTGTGAGCCCCTGTGGGCCCAAGGCAACTTTTAAAGAAAGCATTTAGGCATTTAATTGGGGGCTTGAATACATTTCCAGAGGGTCAGTCCATGACAGTAATGAAGGGAGTAGTATTAGCACACAGGCTGGCATGGCACTAGGCCAGTAGCTAAGAGCTCACATCTAATCTTCAAGTTGCAGACAGACAGACCACAAGACAGGGCCTGGCATGGGCTTTTGAAACGTCAAAGCTCAGCCCCAGTGACACGCCTTCTCCAACAAATCAACACATTCTCCAACAAGGCCACATTTCCTATTTCTTCCCAAGCAGCTCCACTAAATGAGGACTAGAGAGTCAAATATATGAGCTTAGGAGGGCATTCTCATTCAAATCTGTACATATGCCATGCCACAAAAGCATTTTAAGCCTTATTTTTCTTTTGGCATTTGTGAATGGCTAGCACATGTCTGCTGGTGCCCAAGGAGGCCAGAAGGGGTTGTCAGATCTCTGGAACTGCAGGTAGGGGCACTTAAGAACCATCCCACCACAAATGGGTACAGGGAACTGAACGTGGGTCCTCCAAAAGAGCAGAAGTACTCTCAACAGCTGAGTCATCTCTCCAGGTACTGCAACTCATTTTATTGAGGCTGAAAATTACTCAAGTGAGGAGTGTTTACTTCAAATTTCTAAACAGCACATACTTCCACAAAGAAGAAAACTTTTTATATGGTACATAACCTTGTTTTTCCTGTGGACTGAGCTGAATGTATCTGGAAACTGCTGAAGTCACTGAGAAGAGTGAAACAACTTATTTCAGCTATTCGGAGAATTTCTCCATTGATAATTTTAGAGACTTTAGTTCATATATAAGTAATGCAGTTCACTGTTCTCTGACGGTCACCTGGAAGGTCCCTTATGCTTTAACAAGATTGTGTGTGGACTGACGTGGGACAAGTCCAAGCAAAGCAGCTAGTCTCTGAAAATTCTTAGTTTTAGAAGGAAGTTTCGCTTCCCCTCTGTATCAATAGGAGGATCGCCTTTAGGTTTGAAGAAGAAAGGCAGCATTGAAATACAGTGTTTGCTTATATTTGGCGAAGTAGTTTGATTACAGAGAAGACAGTGTAGAAAACTGAAAAGGAAGGTAGGGAATATGTAAGTATCTGTGTAGTGCAAGTTTTGGTTTCATTAAAAATTCAGTTATGTTATGTAAACAGGCTTTTGTTTTAATCCCAAGTGTGGGATATGGAGATATTTTTAGTTTGTTCACAGCTGATAACAGCCTTGAATGGTGTGGAGAGGGGTGTGTTTTTTGTTTTGTTTTGTTTTTGTTTTGCCAGCTACAGTTAGTTTAATCCTGAGGACTCTGTCAGGATATAAATACTAGAGCCCAGAGAGAGAGAGAGAGAGAGAGAGAGAGAGAGAGAGAACACTTCTCCAAGAAGGAAGAAGGCTATTGCTGTGTTTGCTGGTTAGCAGAACTGCTGGATATCCTGACTATAAGATTGGTATTGCCCCCAAAAATCCAAGGACCCTAATTAGCAGGAACCAAGTCTAAAGAGGTTTATGGCCCCTGTCTCTTCTACCTTTCTCTCTCTCCTACCTAGGTTTGGGGGGTGGTGGAAGGGAGGTAGTCTTAAGAACTCCATATTTAATAGAATTAAAAGGCAGCACCTACAAGTAGAATCCAGCTATGGCTGGGCATAATGGGAAACTTGGTTTCGAATGCTGTAGAGGCGATGGCAGGTTACCAAAAAAATGCAAATACTGTTTCAGGAGGTCAACACAGTAGTGGCTGCCGTCACCAGGATCCTCTCTCGCTTGCTCCCAAAGAGGATTTTTTGTTTTTGCTTTGTCTTCTTCCTGTATTCCAAATTTTAAAAAGCTGAGAGGATGACTGAACAATTGGGAAAGTTGTGAGTGGATATGAAGGGCTCCGAGAAACAAAAACTGCATGAAATAAGAAATCCAGAAGTGTCACTCAATTCTCTCATTTTGGAAAGGATTGTAGAGTGGGCTGTGCACCTAGAAACTTTGCGGGTAGAGAGGAGATGGAAGCACTTGGGAAGTGGATAGCACAGCTGGAAAACAGAAAAAGAAAGTGTTCACACTAGTAACCGAGAGCCAGAGTTTCCCTGCTCTTGCCACATTGCCCTGCTCCATGCACTTTTGCTGCCAGGTACCCCGAGCCCGTTGAATGAGGCGAGGGCCTGGAAGAGCAGGAGGCTGTTCAGAGCAAAAGGGTTCCTCTTGAGCCACGTGTGCCACCAGAGGAGTTGCCTGGGACCACAAAGCCCCAGCAGTTTTCCAGCAACTGTGCAGCACATGCCTGCTAATGAGGGTGGGCATGATTATGATGGGATACCATGTCATTCAATAGAGATGTTGGGTCTGAAGAGTTTTGAAGAGTCTTGTATCCTCCAGGGCACATTCCCCACTCACTAAACAAATATTAGGTAACTGGGTTACGCAACATAGAATTATTCCCCAAGATGGGAAGGGATTGGTGTCAGCTGTGCTAGAAGCTGGTCAGCACTTACAGTGGTTTCCATGGAGAAGGAATAAAGCCACAAAAATGCAACAGTGAAATATAACAAGGGGGGATAAATGTGAAAGATAACTGCTTGATGAAGAACGTTATGCTGACCTACAAGAACAAATTCAATCTGATGATGTGTTAATAGAACAATGTCATGTAGCACCGTTAAGAGCTTGGGTTATGGTTGAGGAGCCTAGAAAAAGATCCACCTAATATACCAAGATAATAGGAGGTTCTGGAATAGCCTTCACAGACTTCTTACAGAGATTGGCTTCAGCTGTAAACAAAGCCCTATCAAATCCCGATGCCAGACAGGTAGTGATAAAGACCTTGGCATTTGAGAACGCAAATACTGAATGTAAGAGAGTACTTAGGCTAATTTTTTTTAATTTCCTATTAATCTCCACTTCACTTTTTTTTTCTTTTTAAAGATTTATTTATTTATTATGTATACAGTGTTCTGCCTGCAGGCCAGAAGAGGGCACCAGATCTCATTTTAGATGGTTGTGAGCCACCATGTGGTACTGGGAATTGAACTCAGGACCTCTGGAAGAGCAGCCAGTGCTCTTAACCTCTGAGCCATCTCTCCAGCCCCTGCAATTAGGCTATTAAAGGCATGAGCAGCACCAATAGATGGATAAGAGACACAACTGATATTGGCTCTCAGCAGTAACATGCCAGTATCATAGGACAGCCACAGCTAGAGGTCTCAGATAGCAAAACATCCAGTGCACTAATTGTGGTGCATTTGGCCATTTACAAAGGTTTAAAGCTTCCGAGCTCAAAAATAGCACATGTGTTAACTCTGAGGAATATGGACATTCTCCTGTAGACATGAACAGACAGTTTCTAGCCACAATGAATGTGCAGGTTTCCTGGGGTTTGTGGTAAATGGGTCCTTTGAGAAGTGACTGCAAGTCCTAGAGCGACATACAAAGTAATCTCTTGCCATTGGGAAACAAACTGAGCGGCCTGTCAGCTCGAGGCCCCACAGAGAACCAAAACAGAAGATGAGCCATTTTCCTTCCGTCAGACAGGAGGTAACAAGCATGCAGGGAAACTGAAACTAAGCATTGCTGGTCTTGTGCATGCTACTGAAGGCAGTGCAGCTTTGGATCTGGCCACAGAGAAACCTTTTACCTTATCCCCAAGAGTTGCCACTGGTGTTTATGGTTCTTGGCCTTCGGGGACAGTAGGGATGATCTTGGGAAGAAGTGGATTACTTTCTCAAGGATTTATTTTGTATCCAGGTATGACAGATGGGGATTGCAAGGAAGAAATTAAAATCGTGGTATATGTATGTGGGGCTTTGCTGGATAAGTTTGAAGTCTGACATCTCTGGATAGCCATTTATTTGTGCTTGGTCTATGGTGGTGGACTCCTTTTTCTCACCAAAGCCCTACTTCTCCCGCCCTGACCCCCCCTCCCCCCAATCTGAGTGACCTCCAGGTCTTATAAGGAGCATCATATAGCACTCAGGGCAGATTTCAGGCTGGAGTCTTTCCTGATTTAAAAAAAAAAAAAGTTCAGCTAGCTATCTATTCCTAGAAATTCCACACCCTGCTAAGGAGAGCTTAGTCTTAAGCAGTGACCTTCAACTGTACTAGGAGATTTTCCCCTCACCCCTAGGATCATTACTGTACTTTCCTTCTTGTAATAGGACCATGCCACTGCATGGAAAATGAGGCACTGTACCATTACATGGAAATCAAGTATCCCTGAACCCGTGACTCCAGGGAATAAAACACATTCACTGTTAGTATTTAGGCAGCCTGCTTCTGGGTTGCCTAGCAACCTATGATGTCATCATGTGTTGCTGGCAAGGTGTCCTGCCTGGCAGGCATGGTTAAGTTGCTCCATAAAAGGACCAACCTGCCACTTTGTCACTCTCTTTCTCCCTTACTCCTCTATTGCTCTCTTGCTCTCCCCTCTCTCTGGATGTCCCTCGCCCCACTATTTCTCTCTCTCTCCATTATCTCTCTCTATATATCCAATAAAGCTCATTGGATTTAAGATTGGTTGTGTACATGGAATTTTTAGATAAATACTAACATTTGGTGCTGAAAACTGGAAGTGCTCTTCTAGTAATGTTCACACATGCTAGAATCCCTCTCCACATGCCTGCCCACAACAAATCTTTCTCTCACACCCTCATCTCCTGCTTTTTTCATAATTGCTTAACCTGTCTGCCTGCCGCTGCCACCGCCACACATATCTGTCTGGCTTCTGCTGCTGCTTCTGCTGCAGATGGCGGCTGCTCATCTGCTCCAGTCTTTCAGCTCGCTTGCACTGGATCTCACTATTAGGTAAGCCAGGCTTGCACAGCATGGAGGGTTTTACAACTGCCCTCAAATGGCTTTAAATTTTGCCATTGCTTCAGGCCCCAGGAATTAGGGTTTTAAATTTCCCGCCTTGCTTGCAGCTGCACAGGACTGATGGCGAGCTGCCATGTTGATTTTGGGATTAAGAGGGTGGAGTCACAGCCTCACTGCCATCTCCACTAAGAGAAAGCATATGGCGTCACCACCATCTTGACTTGGGGCAATCAAGGGCAGTCACATGATTGGCAGACATGTTGGTTATTAAAAAAACAAAAATAGAAATAAAGCCCCTGACCCGCCATGCTCTTTGGTTGGTGAACCACTGGCTGCATGGTCCAGTTCCATTTCTCCTTTCTCATTTGCAGGAACAGCTTCCTCATATTCTCTCCTCTTTGGGAAACCTCTGGCTTCTACACCCTACTCAAATGAATAATATCCAGTGACACTAAGACTGATCAGTGAAGAAAAAGTGATTCCCTATGCCGCTTTTCTCAAAGCCCTGTCTGTTTCTCTCTGCTTGCTATCCCATTAAATAAAAATAATCTCTGGTTTCTTTTTATAGTCTCAAAAAAAATCTCAAGATTAAACTGCAAATCTTAAGGTGACCACATGCTCTGAACAATTTTAATCATAATTAATTCTCTGTTTATTTTATCTCCTTTTAGACTAAGAAAGCAACAGGTCTCATTTTTAAATTGGTATGGATTTTTATAAAATCTCAAAGTTATATTTTTACAACATACTATATATGTGATTCAAACCTGGTTCAAAATAATTTTTATATGATGCTAAAATTTCAAGTTATAAAGGTCTATTCAAATTAAGCTAATTTAAAATGTACATCTAATTGCCTATATCTTTTTCAATTCCTGAATTAATAAATGTTGTTTCTCTCATCCTGAGCTGCCTGTGATCTGGGTTCATCACTAGACTTTCCAGCCAATGGATTTGGTATAATAAATTCAAATGTAATTTTAAAATTCTTCTATACTGTTTTACTATATTGTTTACTCTAAATCTCAAAACTTGGGGGTAAGTAAAAGTGTTTGCCTAAATACCTTTAAACTATATAATTCCAAGGAAACTCTAAATTAAGATCTATTAATTTTAGAGACATTTATTTATGTTAAAACTTGGTCATTGTGCTATATCTTCATTATCACGAGGTTAAATATACTTGGTCTTGTTTTCTAAAGATGGTGATATAATTAATCTGTAGTATAGCCTTAGACTTTTATAAGCTGTGAACTTTTTATATACTAAGTCATACAGGAAACTGTCATGTTCTTACTTCAGTGGACTACTTTTAAGGCTCCAACTTAACAGGGGTGAAACCTAAAGTCCTAATATTTATTGGTTACATGGTCTCATTGCCATCTTTAATTAACAGTTGACGATGGTCCCTGAGCCACCACACAGGAGTTAGTAAAAGTAGAGAGTAGTCTTTCTGATAGGCTCATCTACAGCAAACACTATGCTCCAGACCTTGGCTGCTGCTCTGAGGCTGTTGGTATTCCAGCACAGAAAACAAGAGGTCTGCAATGCCCATCCTGCTGGGGTATAGCCAAAAGTCAACCCCACCAGGTAAGGGGGGGTTCAAATGCAGCCAGGAAAGACACTGGTCCCATGGCTGCCTCGACAAGCCATGGCTGCCTGCGGGCAGACTGGCCTCTGATAGTCAAAATGCGCCCATGCAGGCTTGTCCTCTGTGCCCAGCCATGGAGGCTCAACCAGCACAAGAGCCACAGACACTTCCAGCCTTCTAGCTCCTTGACCTGGTGGAGGACAAATGGCTCCTAGATTCAGTAACCTCCACCACCCTCGCCCAGCCCAGGGTAACACTGCAGGTCTGTTTTGGCCCCACAGACATACTGCTAACTTCTGTGTTGGGAGACTTCAGATGCCTTCTCAGTTCTCTTCATATGCAGGAGATCAGGCCTTAAGCCTCAGTCATAGAGTTGCTACTGTTAGGCCTAGATACAATATGCCTTGTTGCCAGACTCAAGAAACAGTCTTCAGATGTAACCTTTTACCATCCCTTTAGCTAACAGACAATAAATGTTCAGAGCAGTCTCACCTATGTCTCATGGTAAACAACTAGATACAAAGGCCTAAGGATACAGAAGTTTAAGCTATAAAGCTTCTAAGAAAATGTTTGAGGGCTTAAGGTTGGTAAATGCAAGTTATGAATGTTTGAGAGTCTAAGAAAGTGTTTTAAGGTTGGCAAATGCAAACTTAAAAATTGGTTAAGCCTCTCTTCCACAAGGTGTAGTCATACTAAAAGCTAAGATCAAGTGAGCTTTTGCCCCTTCTACTTCCTGACAGGCTTCTGCCTTTCCAGAGCTCACCTTAGAGAATGCATATGCTGTTGGCACAGAGGTGTATTTACTGCCTTTTCCGTATCCAATGAATAGCGCAACGGCGATACTCTCATGTCTCAAGTTTTATCTCCTTTGCAAAACTTAAAAGGGATTCTTGTAAGCTGCAGAAAATCCACCCGAATCCACCTCTCAGGTCAGCTCAGATCCAGATAAGTACCTATTGTCTATCTCAAAAGGTGGGATTCCTCCCCCACTTTCCCTGGTTTTGGGACTCCTTTTTCCTGGCTACCCAATCCCTCCATCCATACATCCAACACTGGCAGATTGATGAGTTCCCTTCCACAGTCAGTGGAAATGCTCCCCTTTGTCTGAGAGACTGACTGTTCTCTCTGTCTCACTGGGGGATGGAGGTGCCCTCCCCTTTTTGCTGACCCTCATATAGATTCCTTTCCTTGGGTGAATAATCTTTTCTTTTTACTGACACAGTCTCCGGGCTTTTCCTTTCCTCTCGCAAGTCGGATGTGCCCTCGGAAAATCCTAGTACCAGGCGAGCTGTGTCTCCCGGGAGTCTTCCCTGTGGGCCCTGGCACTGCTCGTGAGGACCTGCTTTGCCAGCTTGTGCCCCAGCACCTCTGGTCCTCCTGTCCTTTGTGGGGACACCCCAAAGACTGGCAGAACTGCCTTTTCTCTCTTCACCCAAGGGAATTGTGTCTTCTGCCATGCCCCCAGGCTCTCCTCTGAGAAGCCTTCTAAATAACTTCACATTCATACAACTAACACCCGCCTTAAGGACCTCTAAGCTTACACGTTTCTGCAACCAAACTTGGCCTCAAGCAAGTTCTTTCGAATTACTGTCAGCGGTTGGGTAAATGTTTGAGGTTCCCATGTTCAAGTCTCTTCTGTCTGTTTCCTCTCCCAAAAAGTTTCAAACGTATACCTAAGAAAATATACACCTAAATAAAATTTCTCCATAACCTACTTTGTTTTCTGCCTATATATATATGTTCCAGTATCCTGCCAGACCCAGGTGTTTCCTACATCCATGACAGCGCCAAAGCAGCTACCACAGGTGTTCCAGTCTGACCTCGCAGACTTCCGTCAAGCTGGACCTGCACCTTCTCTCCCAGCCATGGATATTCCCACAGTCCCTGGACAGCATCAAAACAGCCTGTTCTTCCTAGACTTGGCCAGCATTTCAGCCTTTTGACCTCCCTACAGTGCCCCCAGTGTCAGCAGGAAGTAGCTAAAGGTGATTGATTTCTTTGCCCGTGATCCACTTATTATCAACAAAAGGCTGAAATGGTGTGCTTCAGGCCCAGGACCAACAGCTCCAGGTTCTCCCAGCATTCCTCAGTCCCTATCTGCTGCTGGGCATGGCTGACAACTCCACCCTTTACCCTGAACTTTTCAGGGCAGGGACTTCCTCTCCTCCTCACCATGTAATCTGGACATTTTGGAGCTCTTATTTTTTTCTGCTCTCTCTCTCTCTCATTCCCTTGCATGATGACAAAGAACTGCTTTCAATAAACCTACATTTATATACTTTAACTTGCCTTCATGAGAAGCAGCCCAAGCTCCTCATTTTTAAACAAAAAGGGAGAAATGTTAGTATTTAGGCAGCCTGCTTCTGGGTTGTCTAGCAACCTACGATGTCATCATGTATCCTCAGCCAGGTGTCCACCTGGCAGGCATGGTTAAGTTGCTCCATAAAAGGAACAACCTGCCACTTTGTCACTCTCTTACTCCCTTACTCTCCTGCTCTCTTGCTCTCCCCTCTCTCTGTCAGGGCTCCCCTCCCCCCACTATGTCTCTCTCTCTCTCTCTCTCTCTCTCTCCTTTCCTCTCTCTCCATCTAATCAACCTCATTGGATTTAAGATTGGTCATGTGCACGGCATCACTTTTAAATAAATGCTAATATTCACCCTCAAAATCCCTCCTGTTGACAACGTTTATAAATCCCTTATTTCAAATAAACAAGCTGAGGTGCTCACTGCTGACTGGCTCTGTGGCGATAACATCAGCCTTCCACCGTGACCACCTGAGATTATGTATCCTCTGCAGGGCAGCGTCTCACTGGGCCTGCTCTCCAGACCGCTGGGCCTGGGCCTGGACCTCACCAGGCCCGTGTCTCGGCAACAAGTTGACCAGGCGTGGGTTTTCACCTGCACCTTTGCTGTGCTTAGCACAGCAGCTTAACCAAGAGCTGTAACACTTTGGTATCGCCATAGACTTTGGAATGCTGGAGCTACCGTTGCCCCTGTCAATCTCATGTTAAAAGAGCTGAACTGTAACACTCTATAGAAAACCTCTACAACTTGGCCTAGAACATAGGCCATGCTCTAAAGCATTCTAACTGCCCCTGAAAGAAATAGAACCCCGTTCTCTGCCCGGAAGCCAGTTCCAGGCCCCTGCCAAAATCTAGGACCCTTCTGAATGGAAAGACATGTAAAAAAGGAGATGCAAATTAATGCAGGCAATAGAATTGCTCAGCTGCTACTGTTTCCCTACACCAAGGGCAAAGCTGCTCCAGTAGAACATTTGGGAATACTAGAAAATGTGTGTTCTAGGAAACAGTGGTTAATGATCAAGGACCCAAATTAATATTACAAATGATGGTGTTGATATAGGAGGTTTGGTAGATACAGGAGCTGATGTCAGTATTCTTTTCTAAAAGTCTTGGAATATAGAATGGCCACTTTAAAAGGTTTATACACCACTTATAGCAACCGGCAACAGAATCTCAAATAAGACAGTGTTGATGGATTAAATGTGTGGAACCAGAAGGGCAAACAGGGAAGTTGAGACCCTATGTGGCTGAAATACCCATAAATTTATGGGGAAGGCATCTCTTACAACAATGGGGCACTCAAATTAATACTCCTGCAATCTCAGAGACAGCAAATGATGAAATTAGAGGTAAAATAGTAGGTACTCCTGAAGAAGGTATTTATACGTGTACTCAATGACAATCACAAGATGTGCCCATTGTCCAAACACAGAACATCACAGGGATTGGATCCCCAAATTTATAAGAGGGGCCACTGTTGAAACACCAACAACTCTACCCCTAAAATGGATATCAAACAGACCTGTATGGCAAGAACAGTGTTCCATAACAAAGGACAAATTGCAGGCACTTGAACAACTAGTACTAAGAGCAGCTGGAGACACAACATACAGAAGAGTCTACCAGCCCATAGAATTGCTCTGTGTTTGTTGTTTAAATATATATCAGGAAACAGAATGATAACAAATTTAAGAGCAGTGAATAGAGTAATTCAACCAATGTGTCCTTACATCCTTTACCTTCTTTGTTACCTAGGTCATGGCCTATAAAAGTAATTGATTTAAAAGATTTTTTTTCCATAATTCCTTTGCATGAGTAGGATGGAAAAGGTTTGCTTTCTCAGTACATACTCTGAACAATAGTGGTCCAATAAAGAGATACCACTGGAAAGTACTTAAAAATAATTAGCAATTTCCTCAGTCTATTATTTATCATTACATGGATGATATTTTGTTGGATGATTCTGACAAAGATACTTGACAGAAAATGTTTAAGGAAACACAAAGAATTCTGCCATGCTGGGGATTACAGATTGCTCCAGAAAAAAATACAGAGAGGAGATTAATTTAATTATTTGGGTTATAAAATAAGTCAACAAAAATTCAATCACAAAAGGTACAGATCTGTAGATATCAGTTGCAAACTCTTAATGATTTTCGAGTTAGTGGGATGTATTGACTAGCTGAGGCCTACAGCTGGATTAACTACATATGAGTTAAGTAATTTGTTTCAAACGTTATAAGGAGATTCAGATTTAAACAGTTCAAGATGTCAAACTGCTGAAGCAGAGAATGTGTTAACTCTTGTAGAACAAAGACTGCAAGATGCATATGTGGATTGAATTGATCTTAAACTTGATTGCTTGGTTATTTTGCCTTCAACTCATTTTTCTACTGGACTCGTTATGCAAAGGGAAGACAGTATTATGGAATGGACTTTCTTAGCACATAAACAAAGTAAAAACTTGAAGATGTACATAGAAAAGGTTTCTGGATTAATTATAAAAGGTAGAATAAGAATTGTCTGGAATAGGCCCAGAGGAAATTGAAGTGCCTCATACTAATGCTGAGAATTATGTCACTGTGGGTAATCAATGAAGAATGGCAAAGAGCTTGTAGTAACTACTTGTAGTAATTAATAACAAATATCCTAAAAGCAAATGTTTACTTGTAGTAATTAATAACAAATATCCTAAAAGCAAATGTTCACAGTTTATACAAAAAAATCCAAAGAACTGATTGGATTCTTCTATGTATTGTAAAGGGAACACCAAATTCTGAGGCAGCTACAGTCTATACAATATACATATACATGTATCATTCTATATGCAAACAAGTTGGGAATTGCAGGTGATAAGTCAGACAAAATAAGCAAGGTGATACAAAGCCCATATACTTCAGTTCAAAAATCAGAATTATGTGCAATCCTTATGGTATTATTAAATTTTCCTGGACTCCCTTTGTGGACCAGGCTGGCCTCAAACTCACAGAGATCCACCTGCCTCTGCCTCCCTGAGTGCTGGGATTAAAGGCGTGAGTCACTATGTCTGACTTGATGTTGAACATTTCTTGAAGTGCATCTGGGACAGTAGAGATTCCTTTGTTGAGAATTCTGTTTAGCTCAGCACCCCATTTTTTAATTGGGCTATTTGATTTGTTTGTGTTTAATTTCTTGAGTTCTTTATATATTCTGGATATTAGCCCTCTGTCAGATATAGGGTTGGTGAAGATCTTTTCCCAATCTGCAGGCTGTCATTTTGTTCTGACTACAGTGTCCTTTGCTTTACAGAAGCTTTTCAGTTTCATGAGGTCCCATTTGTTGATTGCTGATCTTAGAGCCTGTATTGTTGGTGTTCTCTCCAGGAAGTTGTCTCCTGTGCCAATGAGTTCAAGTCTCTTCCACACTTTTTCTTCTAACAGGTTTAATGTGTCTGGTTTTATATTGAGGTCTTTGATCCACTTGGACTTTAGTTTTGTGCAGGATGATAAGTATGGATCTATTTTGGAAATCAATCTGGCACTTTCTCAGACAATTAGGAATAGTGCTTCCTCAAGATCCAGCTATACCACTAGGCATATATCCAAAAGATGCTCAAGTACATAACAAGGACATTTGCTCAACCATCTTCATAGCAGCTTTGCTCATAATAACTGGAAACAACTCAGATGCCTCTCAATTGAGGAATGGATACAGAAATTGTGGTACATTTATACAATGGAATACTACTCAGCAATGAAAAACAAGGAAATCATGAAATTTGCAGGCAAATGGTAGGAACTAGAAAAAAATCATCCTGAGTGAGGTGACCCAGAAGCAGAAAGACACACATGGTATATACTCACTTATAAGCAGATATTAGACATATAATATAGGATAACCATTTTAAAATCTGTACACCTAAAGAAGCCAAGCAAGAAGGAGGACCCTGGGTAAGTAGCTCAATCCTCATTCAGAAAGGCAAACAGGATAGACATTGGAAGAGGGCAAAAACAAGGAGCAAGACAGGAGCCTACCACAGAGGGCATCTGAATTGCTCTACCCAGCCTGGTATTAAAGCAGATGCTGAGACTCAGCCAAACTTTGGGCAGAGTGCAGGGAATCTTATGAAAGAAGGGGGAGATAGAAAGACCTGGAGGGGACTGGAGCTCCACAAGGAGAGCAACAGAACCGAAAAATCTGGGCCCAGAGGTCTTTTCTGAGACTGATACTCCAAGCAAGGACCATTCATGAAGATAACCTAGAACCCCTGCACAGATGTAGCCCATGTCAGCTCAGTGTCTAAGTGGGTACCCTAATAAGGGGAACAGGGGCTGTCTCTGACATGAACTCAGTGGCTGGCTCTTTGATCACCTCCCCTTGAGGGGGAAACAGCCTTACCAGACCACAGAGGAAGACAATGCAGCCAGTCCTAATGAGACCTGATAGGCTAGGGTCAGATGGAAGGGGAGGAGGACCTCCCCATCAGTGGATTGGGGATGGGCATGGAAGGAGAAGAGGGTGGGAGGGCAGGATTGGGAGGGGATAAGGGTAGGGGGCTACAGCTATGATACAAAGTGAATAAATTGTAACATATAAAAAATTGAAAAAATGTAAAATAAAATAATATGAAAAAAGCACATTACTGGCATGCCAGAGCCAGCCAGCAGGGTCGAACGGTTCTTGAGTCGGGAGTGAGGATTAATATTATTTAAATAAACACACAGCACACAGGAAACTTTTTTAAAGGTCCAGACTCGACAGCCACAGCAAAAGGCAGGCTGCTGCAGCAAGCAGTGCTAGCAGCAAGTCTCAAGTCTCTGCCTCCAGCCCTCTGTTTCCTAACATTTAGATTTCCCACATTATACTTGCTTTTTGTGAAATCTTAGGTCTGGTTCATGCTCCACGTCCTCTAAGCTCTCTCCTCCAGCTCTGCCCTCCTCGTGCTTTCTCCTCGAGCTTTCTCCTGGAGCTCCTCCTCCTTCTCGCCCCTTCCTGTTCTCTAGCTCCTCCCCTCTTTCCTGTCCTCTGGCTCCTCCCATCGCACAACATTGTATCTAGTTGCTTATTTGACTCCTGTTTACACGAGAGTCGGCCTTCTTCAGCAGTAACTGTCGGCCTGTCTTTTTATTGTAGAGTTTCTAAGCCAGAGTAGAAACATCTCAGAACAATGGTTTAATTTGCACAAGGAGCCTGAGGAAGAGGTGTGATCCTCACAAGCTATCCCACCTGCTGTCACAAACAAAAGGAGATGGACTTGCAAGTTCTCTGCCATTAGTAAAGGCCTGCTAAAAGCCATCTCTCCACCAAGATTTAAATATCAAAGCGAGCCACTGGAGTCACAGCTCCCGACACTGGCATAGCACACAATCCTATAGGACAGTTAGAGAAAGAGCTAACCACACTTTAGAAGAGAAGCTTATTAAACAGAAAGGAAGAGCAAAGACCTCAGGGACAGGCTACATCATGCTTTTGTTAACTCTAAATTTTCTTAATGTTATTTAAAAAGGAACAACAGCAGCTGAGAGACACTGGGTTATAGAAACAAAATTGTGGAGTTAGATCAAGCTATATACTAGAAGGATTTTTGACATCAGAATAGAAACCTGTAATAATTCTGAGATGGAGATGTGGTTTTGCTTATGTATCTACAGAAAATGAAAAAAAATATGGTTACCAACAAAACATATAAAGATTATATTTTACCAGAGAAGACCTCCTTCTAGCTGAGACATGAATGTCTTCACATTGGAAATGAGTCTTACTGACATTTTTATGACATGCTATTCGTTCATCTAGCATGGATAGAGGCTTATATTACAGGCTACATGGTCTTATTTTTTTTGAAGCCATTTCATTTTTTTATTAGACATTTAGTCAAAAGGTCAAAACTACATGGTCTTATAAAGTTGATGCCTTTTACCTGCTCAAACACACAGCAGAGAATTGTCTTTAGCTGATTTGTGCACCTTGCATATTCATATATGTTAATTCAGAAGTGTACCTATAAAACTATCTTTAAAAGTTTGTATATTTCTTACAAAATGATAGAAGTGGGAAATAGTAAGATCTGGAGAGGACAGTAGCTTCTCAAGGAGAGCAACAGAACCAAAAAATTTGAACACAGGGGTCTTTCCAGAGACTCATACTCCAACCAAGTACCATGCATGGAGATAACCCAGAACCCCTGCACAGATGTAGCCCATGGCAGTTCAGTATCCAGGTTGGTTCCATAGTGATGGGAACAAGGACTCTCTCAGACATAATCTGATTGCCCTGCTCTTTGATCACCTCCCTCTGAGGGGGGAGCAGCCTTACCAGGCCACAGAAGATGACAATGCAGCCACTTCTGATGTGATCTAATAGACTAGGATCAGAAGGAAGGAGAGGAGGACCTCCCCTATCAGTGGACTGAGGGGGAGGCATTTGTGAAGAAGGGAGAGGGAGGGTGGGATTGGGAGGAGAGGAGAAAGGGGCTTATGGGGGGATACAAAGTGAATAAAGTGTAATTAATAAAAGTTTTTTTTAAAGTTTGTATATTTTTGAAGCAAAAGACCAGATAACAATGGAGACAAAGCAAGTAGCCCAGATGACTCAGTCCCCCAGACTGCCTTAGTTACTGTTTCCTCAGAAATTTCCATCCAGGTCAACTTTAAAAGAGCTAGCCCAGATGACTGAGCCCACAGAGACTGGACAGAAAAGATACAGCTAGCTCTTCCAGCACTTGGCCAATATCCCAATTTTCTTAGAGTACTCAAAAGATGTTTTTACCCCAGACAGCAAGAAGTAATTTTAAGAACACAACAACCCCATTCCCAAGAAGTGGGGTGGGTATTTTTGGTTATTTGGTGGGTTATGATTGTTGTTGTTTAGGAGGATTGGTTTTAAGTTGTTATTGGTCATGGTCGGGGGGAAAGAAAGTAAAGACTAGAATCATGGATCTCTTTCTTTCTCTCCTCTATCCTTTTTCTCTTATATTACTTTCCTATCCAGTGTTAGGGAAATGGAATAAAAAAAAATGTTCGGAGGATTTACATAGGATTATAGGATAAATGGTAGACCATTGAATCTACTTGCTTTAAACATTTTACATTGGTATGGATTATTGTATATTGACAGAAATTTAGGATTGTTTTGTTCAACTCTTGCTTAACGTATTGTACATATGCAGCTCATTTGAAAATGTGATGTAAAGTTCTAGTCTTATGAAAGCTACTGCAAACTGTTTAGGATAATTAAGAAATGCAAGTTAGTAGTTAGTCACTTGTTGGGCGTTGGTCTGGTGCTATGTATTCAAATCCTGATTTCAGTGCCTTGAGATCTGTTTACCATCCTGCCAAGGGCAATGCAATGAATGTTGAACTATGTCCTGTACCCATGTGATGAGAAGAAATGTTCCCCAGTTATCTCTGATTGGCTGATTAGAAGACCTAAAGCTGGGCAGGACTGGAGCAAGGTGGGCGTGGCTACGGTTCATGAGCTTTGGAGACAGAAGGATCTTGGGAAGGAGACAAGTACAGGAGGAGGAAGAAGGAAGAGGAAGGCTGCCACGGTGGATTAGCATGGGAGAAGTACATGGCCGATCAGCACAGATGGAGGAAATTGGCCCAAATAAAGAGCATTGGCAAGTATCTGGGGATTATGGTTGGGAGGTGCCCACATGGGAATGATGAAAGAAGATAGCCTGGGATGGGGCTGGGAGGTAAAGGTAGTTTAGAGGGTTAATATCTGCCCTGCTCCAGTGAAATAAGGCTATTCTTAAAATCTATCAAGTGTCTATGTCTTTTGTTGATTGTGATAGCAGGTTGGATAATACCACTGTGATAATTATAGGGCTAATAATAAACGTTATTAGACCATACCATTAAAGTAACAGCAGCAGTCACCCATAAATAATCTTACTTGTAGTCCTGTTAGATACTAGCTTAGTTAATTACAGAAATAAACTTTAGTCTCTTGTATATGTTTTCAAGGTTAAGCAGATAGTACACAGCTATAAATAAGCAATGTTTGTCTATTTATATATTCTGAGATAGATAGGTCTTCAAACACATCAGAGAGCTACAAAATATAGCATTTAAAGATGTTTTCATAATAAAAGGCTTTTCTGACACATCTGCTCCTGGCAGCACCCCTAATGTACTTCAAAGAAGATGATGGGCATAAAAGAAATATGTGGCAAGATAGCCACGGGGGGGACGGGACTGTCCTTATCTGGACTGCTGATAGCAGGCTGTCTGTCCAAACTGTGAACAAGCAGGACACTAGGAAATTGACTGTCCAACTTTGCAGAGGTAGGCCAAGTCCTTCAAAATTCCTGCTTCACAGAAGATCTGTCAGATATTCTGGGCCAGTAGGCTGAAGAATGGATGTCCCAATGACACAGAAAAACCTCTGGTGATTGTCCAGGCAATCAGCTGTCGCTGTTATTTCTATGGTTCTGGAAGCTCCTTGCTCTATGCTTCCTACATATTTAGATAATATTATTTCCTTCTAAGGTCTCTGATGGGGTTGAAGACTAGATAGTCATAGTCCTACTACAATTAAGCTTTAGTTCAGGAACTAAGACAATGTTTTAGCTTAAAAAGATGTTTCCAGGATGATAAATGCAAGCTACAAGAAAGTGATTTAGGTACAGAACTTTGGACTTAGCAAGAAAGGCTAGATAATGGAATACTTTTTCCAAGGTGCCAAACACAAATGGACTGGACATTGTAAATTTATTTTTTACCTGATAATCCTCATAATTATTCTTATTGTGTATAGTTTATTAATGTTAGAGAAAAAGTCATTTTTTTTAAACAAAAAGGACACGCAGTGGTAGTTTTGGTTTCTTTAAAAACTCAGTTATGTGCTAAAAACAGGTTTTTGTTTTAATCCCAAATGTAGGCTATAGAGATGCTTTTAGTTTGTCCACAGCTGATAACAGCCTTGAGTGGCTTGGAGAGGGGCCCCGAGGACTCTGACAGGATATAAGTACTAGAGCACAGAGAGAGGGAGGAGAATGCATCTCCAAGAACAGAGAAGGCTACACTTCTGTGCTTGCTGGGTAGCTGGTTCACTAGTTAGCTGGTTTGCTGAATATCTTGACTATGAGATTGGTATTGCCCCAAAGAACCCAAAGACCCTAATCAGCAGGAACTAAAGTCTAAAGAGGTCTCTGTCCCCTTTTCCTTCTAACCTTTTTCTCCTTCCTAGGCTTGGGGGGGGCTGTTGGAAGGGAGGTAGAGGCTTAAGGAACCCCAAATTAAACAATTAAAAAGTAGCGCCTACATACCTGTACTCCCAAGGCTTGAGAAGCAAAAGCAGAAGACCAGGATTCCAGACCAATCCAAGTGTACAGTACAAATTCCAGGGAAGCCTTGTTTCAAAAATGTAAGAACAGGCTTGGTGGGTGAAAGTGCTTGTTTTGAAAGTGTGATAACCTGTGTTCGATCTGCCTCTGTAATAGCAGCACTCCTGTAGTGAGATGGACAATGGAGAGAGGGAAATCACCTGGAAGTTCAAGGGTCACCTGGAAGTTCAAGGGTCAGCTAGCCTGGAGTACACAGTGCCATAGACAGGAGAGACGGCCTGTTTCAAAACTAGGTAGAAGGTGAGGAACAACTTGGTCCAAGATTGTCCTCTGACTTCTATGAACATGAGAGAGAGAGAGAGAGAATATTTTAAAGATGACAGAGAGCACGTGTGCTTGCTTCAGGTCCAAAAGCTAAAGTAAGTTGTCCTATGGAGTGACGGGAACAGCATAAAGTGCTGCGAAGCACTTTTTATAAAAATGAGAACAGTAGCCTCTGCCTTCTAGAGCTGTTGCAAGCAGTGGACGTGTACCGTCCTTACAGAAGTGCCGGGAACAGTTGCTGACACACAGCAAGTGCCTGTTAAATATCGCCGTCAGTGCTTTCTCACCAGATTGTACTACTAAAATAGCCAGGCAAAAGATTTCAAATACTTGCTTAAAATGAGATTCCAAATGAAATAAGTCATGTGTAACATCAGACAGTGTTTTTAAAGCATTCACCAATCATTGAAGGAAGCAATGCCCAGCATGCTTCAGCAGAAAGGAAACGGTTCACTGTTCCTGGTGATGTTAACTATTTTCAGATACACACAGCTCAGTACAAAAGGATGGCTCCAGGGACCTTTTTTGTTGTTGTTGTTTTTAATCTGCATTGCAGAGAGCAATATGGAGATTATTTACATCAGAACTTGCCGTTAGCTCCACATGGCGTGTATTCATCATTTACTGGGTTCACTGCCCTATCTTTAGAGCTTCAGTGATCAGGATAGAAATTGTCCATTTATTTATGCTTGCCTGGCCTGAAAATATAAGATGAAGAAGAGCTGAAGG
Source organism: Psammomys obesus (assembly GCF_907164565.1). Taxonomy (NCBI): domain Eukaryota; kingdom Metazoa; phylum Chordata; class Mammalia; order Rodentia; family Muridae; genus Psammomys; species Psammomys obesus. The sequence goes on along the minus strand of NW_026596109.1, from coordinate 22,644,469 downwards.
GAAACATCACTCTCTGCAAGACTTGCCCTTGAGTTAGGATTAACACTTAATCTGTCCAGGAATAGCTGCCTCTGTCCTAAGGCCTGGCAAAAAGCAGGTGGCACAGGGTGTGATATGTGCGGTTTGCAGCCATGCCTGGGTGCTTGGCTGTCCCACAAAGGGTTGGACTGTGACTAACGGTCTCCCCTCTTTAGTGCGAAGCCTCACTCACACAGAGCAAACGGGCATTTCTAGAGACGTGCGATCACTTGGTTCCTGTTAGCAACTAAAGTTACTCCCAAAAGGCTAATTAGGAGTCAGCTGATCCCTCTCCACGCCCCTCCCTAGACAGGAAGTGGGGAGAGGAGGAGGAGGAAAGTCCTGCAGCCCCCTAACCTCGTTATGCGTAAAGAGGGGAGGTTCTCCTCCCCAGGCAAGGTCCAAGAGCAATCCCTTACACGGAGAGAACTGTCTTTTCTTCCATCGAGTGCTCCAAAGATTATGTAAGTTCCTCAAGCTGGAAGAACTTTATCTCTTATACTCTAGTCTCCATGATGAGCTCAGTGCCAGGAAAGATGGGACACTAAAGCTTACAGTCCCTCATCCTCGGTCAGTGTTGAGTGTGTGCTTAGCTTAGGATGTGAGCACTGCGGCACACAGGCAGTCAGCCAAGGGACATCGAAGGCTGCCCTGAAACCTGGAGATACTGGCTGGAGAGTGTGTGGACAGGACAGGGCCTGCAACAGGTCTTCTCTCCCCCAAGAGGAACAAACTTTGCTGATGCCTCTGCTGCAAGGAGGACCTGTACCCTCCAGACTGTGAGCAAACAGATTGTGATGGCTAAGCCAGTTAGTTGGTAGTGTGTTACTGCGGCAACCCTTGAAATCTAACACACAACACAGTTTTCCCTTCCTTTGTCTTTCCTGCCTATTTCTTCCCTTTGCTGGTGGATTTTATATTAGGCTCACGCAAAAAGAATTTCAGTTTGGCACTATTACAATTTCCTGTTTGATACTGGAATGCGTTCTTAATAAACATGGTTATGTTATACATTGCTCAAAAGTTCCATTTCTCACTTTTAAGGGTTTTTTTTTTCCTAAGTACTTTTTACCCACTGTTTATTTTACACTATGGAAATGACATTAGGCAAAAAGCAAACTTCAGTGACTTCTTATTTAAGTTCAAAATGGATCCTGAGACAAGTGGAAAAAACAACGCATTTGCCCCAAGAAATACTAAAGAATGTGCAGTGCAGCGGTGGATCAAGAAGTTTTGCAGAGGAGCTGAGAGCCTTCAGACACTGACGATAACCAACCGAAAGACACTGCTGGAGAAACAGGGCTGCGAGAAATTGCCAAGCACCCAGTGTGGACCATTCAGCTGCTGCTCAACATTTGAAGCATTGGAAAGACGGAGAGGTTCAGTGAGGGGGCGCCTCATGAGCTGAACAAAGCGCTTTTTAAAACAATTATCATTTTACACTTTCGTTCCCTCTTAAGCTATGAAGCACCATTTCTGGGTTGGATTCTGGCATTCAGCAAAAACTAGATTGTATGTGACTCCTGGTGAAACTCCAGCATGCTTCCAACAGCCAGACTGGCACTAGGGAAAGGTCCTGCTCCCTGTTTGGTGGTCTGGTGCTGATCCAGCCCACTACAGGTTTCTGAATCCCAGTGAAATCATTACAGCTGAGAACCGCTTAGCAAATTGATAGAAAGCACTGAAGACCGCCACACTGGCTTGGATCACCAGACACAATCCAAGTCTCCACAAGCTGCATGTCACACAGCTGACACCTCAAAAGTTGAATGAATTGAGCTCCAAAGTGTTGCTGCATCTACTATATTTACCTGACCTCTCACCAACCAACTACCACTTCTTCGAGTACGTTGGCAACTTTTTCTGGGTAAAAACAATCTTCCACAACTAGCAGAATGCAGAAAATAATTTCCAAGAATTCATGGACTCCAAAGCATGGATTTTTGTGCAACAGGAATAAACATTGTGTTGGAAAAAAAAAAAAAAAGTGTTGTCTGTAATGGCACCTGTTTTGCATAATAATAAAGATGTGTTTGAATTTGGTACAATGATTTAAAATTAGTGGTCTGAAATTTCAAAAATTCCCTTTGCACCAACCTAAAAGAAAGGAGGCTGGAGCAGAGGCAGGTGGATCTCTGTGTTTGAAGCTAGCCTGGTCTACAAAGTGAGTTCCAGGATAGCCGGTGTTGCTACACAGAGAAACCCTGTCTCAAAGAAGGAAGGAAGGAAGGAATGACAGATGGAAGCTGGAGGTAAAGCGTGTGGATTTTAGTTGAAGCCTTTTTATTTGAAGCCACTGATGGACAATAATATTACTATTTAGGATCAAGAAGTACAAATACTTGCTAAAATGCATAGCTAACCCTGACTGACCAAAGTTCTCAAGAGACTTGGCAGTGCCATTTCCATGTGCTTGCAACCAAACCCATAGATCATAAAACTCTGTCTGGCCCCTAGAGGACACTAATCTTCTGTTTCTCCAGCTCTGGTTCTCCATTCCTTCACTGATGAGTCAAATCTAAAACTTGCTTAAGAAAAAAAAAAAAGTGTTTGTGAAGATCTATCTATTTATCTCCAAAATAGAGCATCAATTTTCCCAAGAATTGATTCTTATTGTTTGATTGGTTTTTGCCCTGTGTTTTAATATTTGTTTTTATTTATTTGTTTGTTTGTTTACTTACATTTATTTTCATTTTTGAGATAGGATCTTGTTATGTAGCCCAGGCTGTCCTTGAACCCCCCCCTGAAATTGTGTAGTTTACACCCTGGCTTGTATTTGCTTTTCTGAGAGTTTCCTCGCCAACAATATAGCATCAAGGCTGCCAGCAGTTGCAACTAAACATCTATGTGCTCATTATTAGACAAGTAGACATTTGTCCTTTTGCCCATCCCCCGTCCATCCCTCCGCTGTCTCCCGTTTTCCCACCTTCTGTTCGTACATTTTTAGGCACCAACTTTAAGAAGCAGCAGCTCATCATTAGTGAAAAGCAATGCACTTGACCCAAGCCTCGCCAGTGAAATGCAACTCCAGGCCTCATGCTGAAATTTCTGGGAGCTACTGTCTCTATTTGACTAGGAGATGGGAGATTGGAAACCCATCTGGAGCTTCTGGAGTTGGGATAGGGGAGGGTGGACCAGGTAGAGGGAATCTCCTAGGAATAAAGCCAAGATGGCCCATATATAAATCAAGGAGAATAGGAGAGTGGGAGCGCCAACTTGAAGACCCTCTGCTCTACTGTAGTTGGCAAAGCTGGAAGACTTCAGCCATGTGAGTCAGCGCATTCCTTTGCACAAGACATCTGAAGATGAGTTTAGATATTTGCCACTAACCGCATCTTAATACATCCAAAAGCTTCTTTTTGCTTTTTTTTTTAAATGTCTTTTAACTCTTGCACAGTGCATACCAGTCAATTTCTCTCTCGTGTATTCAGTTTATATGTTAACACGCACTTCACTAATACCGATGACCAGGGGATAGTGAATTTGTATCTCATCTTAGTCTTCCAATTAAGAAGTCATGGCTAGTTGATGATGTTCTAGCATACCCATCAGCGTTTTCAGAGTCAAGCTTTGTGACCTCCCCAGTCAGAAGGAGCCGTGACCTGCTGTACACTTACTGTCTAGTCAGTAGTTGGACACTGCTGTTGCCATCTGATTGATTCCTGAATGTCAGGATGGTGTGACTCATTTGTAAGTTCGTCAATGTATTCATCACGAGCTGTCTGCAAAATGGAATCCATTGACACCCTCTTCAATGCCACTTGTGTTTTGTAGCTACTGTTAAAAACATCTGCTCACAGACAGGTGCAGTGAATGACAACAGCAACACACATGAAGTGGACATGAAGGCGTGACTCCAGCAGCACCACGAAGCTCCGTAACAGCTCCGAGCAAGAGAGAACACCATCATCACCCTGTTAGTGCACACACCTACTGACTGCGAAGGGCACGGACCTCCTCATCCTGTTAAGGAAGAGCCGCCTTAGCCCTCTTTTGTCGTGGAGTTAGAGTTCTCTCAGAATGCCTTCCACACCCTTCCTAAACAGCAATCCAGCCTCTTGACTGTCAAAACTATTTCCAGGAACAAGGGTCTTTGCCTAATGGAGCAGAAACCTTATCTCGGGAAAGTACTCCCTTTGCTAAGCCACGGCCTCTCTCACATTAGCTTCAGATTTTCACTTGAGGGAACTGAGAGATCACTTCATCTAAGAACTCCATGCTGTTGTCCCCTGAGCTGCCTTCTAGAGCAGAGCAATCTGAAGCCAGCATGTGTGTCCTTCCCATTTCATTTGTGTTTCTAGGATAAATACATCCAGGTACCATCTTGTCCTGGCAAAGAGGGGCCTCCTCTAGGCCCCTCCCCCCATTTATATAGCACAGTCTTCCTTGATATCCAATTCCTATTTATACAGAAGTGATGGGTCTTCTTTCAGATGGAAAATAAAGATGTTTTTAGAATTTTTATGCCCATAAAAATTCTACCTTCACAAGTAACAACAGCAGGGCTGGCCCACCAACATTTCTGGGAAAGCCAGATTTTCTACATATAAATTACTCGAACTTCCAATTGTCAGTCTTGTCGACTGAATGGGATTTATGTGGTTAGAGGGCACCTTCACTGACTTATCCTGTTAGCCATGCTCTCTTACATATATTCGGGGTTTTGTGTGCTTTCATTTGTATTGTCCTGTTTATTATTTGCCAGCACCTTGGGAAGACAGCAGGGCAACCTGTTATTTTCCTTACGCTACAGGTGAAGCACAATGGCTACTCACAGGTAATAAGAAGACGGTGATGATGCTAAAAATCAAGTCCTCTGTCTCTTTATTGCACCTCCCCTTCTCCTTCCTGGGCCCCCACCCCACGTCACAGGCTAGCCGTGTGTAGGAAGAGGGAAGGAAGATGAACTCATGATCTGTAGGGGCCCTCTTCACTTTCCCTTTTCTCTGTACTATAGCTCTCACATCCTCAAATTCAATAATTCAAGGAAAGTAATATGGAAGAGTGTTGTTGGGGTGAGGTAGAAGACAGAGGAGACAGGCTCTGCCTTCAGGTGGCAGTGGGTAATTCTGGGAAGCCTTTGTTCAGGAGCAGATCACTAGCTGGACTACTTTCCCTTATCTGATGACCTCTCCTAACCCCTTGAAGGGTCCGTAAAGGAGGCTTGCTTTCCTTTTGGGTCTTCCTGGAATTACAAAAGTCATAGGGATGGGCAACCTTTCCACATCTGATGAGAAAAGCTTTCTCAAGTTCTTTTTCTTTAATTTGGAATGAGACCATAGAAAAGAGTGATCAGGGATTGCCGTTATCAGCGTGTTCTGAACACATGCTCAGATTCTGCCTAGAACATAGCCCGGGACTCACCTTAGCTGTGGCTTAACTTCTGGTTGTTAGCCAGCTGACAGGACACTTATGTGGTAGTAGACTGGGGTTTAATACTATTTTGAATGTTGTATTGTGAATCTCTACCTCAATATTTTAATAGTGTTGAGAAATTTACAAAACACCTTCTGTAATAAAAAAAAAAGCACTGAATTACCTATGGCTTTCCTTCAGGAACTAGATTCCTAGTAGAACCTAATGATAAGAAACTAGAGTGTCAGGAGAGCCAATTAGAGAAGAGAGTGTATATATATATATGTATAAAGACAGAAGAAAGTAGAACACTAAAGTATAAAACCGAGTATTGAAACAACAGCAAGGAACTCTTTCCATTCTGTTTGCTTTTGTCCAATTCTGATATGTTAAATTCTGTTTTATGTTATGTTATTTTATTTCATTATTACCCCTTAGAAGCATGTTTTTTTGTTTTGTTTTGTTTTGTTTTTGTTTTTGTTTTTTTCAAAAAAAAAAAAGGGAGTGGATCTGGATGGGAGGGGAGGTGGGGAAGAACTGTGAGGAGCAGAAGTGAGGGAAACCATAATTAGGATGAGAAAAAAAATAGCCAAGTCATAAAGTTTACTAAGGTGGAGGTTTTGTAACTCAAATTTATAGTGCAAGAACACGTGTATACACACACACACACACACATACATACCTGACCCGGCTTCAGGTTAATGTCATGTTGGCTTTCTGGATAAATTCTAGAATTCTCCAGCTTTTTTCACTTTATGTGGTTATAAAGCCAGCAGAACCAGCCAAGAGGACTCTGACTGATATGTACAACAAAGATGTGAGACTTAAGTTAATTTCCCATTATTTCAGGATCAAGAGAGCCAGTCGGGTTGTTTTGCTTTTAGAAAAAGGCTACCATGCAGCTCAGAGACTGTGCTATTAAATGGAAAGTGTGCACTTTTCAATGAGCAGACAGGGCTGGAGCCGGGCTGTGTTCAGTCTTTTTTCTGGACTCTAATATGGTTTTAATAAATTTATAAAAGTCTACAACTTAAAATAATGAATCATCAAGGATGTGAAAACATTTTTTGTAAGTAAAAATAGATTTAAAACACAATAAGTTATTTTAAAGTAGCAAATACGTGTGTAATCAAAATGTAACCATCTTGTACATAAAGACCATGTGAAGGTAAGGGATGGATCGGGATTCAACCTTGAAATCAATGTTTATTCTTCAAAAACATATGAGTTCTGTGTTAGGCCTTTACACACGTGTTAAGAACTGAGAAAAACAATAGCCACTGTAGGCTGCTGATCACATAGCGTGGCTGGATCCCAGCTGGCATGTCAGAGACACAGGCTACTCCTCAGTTACAGAGTAAACCAGTTAATCACCACTGATCATTTTCAAAATGTGAATCCTGGAGCGCTATGGCCACCCAGAGAGTAAAATGTTTGCAAATAACGTCAGCTCATCTCTCCCAGCATAACTTTTAGCAGCCAAACTACATCATCAGGGTATTCTACTGCTCAGAATGGCAAGTATCATTTTATTAATTGACGCACTCAATGATTAATCATGGTATAACGCCTATAATAAAGTATGGTTAAGTTGTGTTTAGGAAAGATTTACAACAGTGCTTTTTGAAGAGGACAGTGGCTCTGCTTTAGCCCTGTTAATCTAAGGCGCTTTTAATTACTAAGATGAAACAATTTCCTTTCGCCTGAATTCAAACTCAAAGAGTCTCAGGTTGAGAAGGCCCCTCTCCACGGGTTCGTGTTTTACGGTTCCCCCTCCCCCTCCTCGTACCTGCGGGCAGGGTTTCTCGGTGGCATTTCAAGATAGAACTCATTTTGTACTTGTGTTCTTTACTCCTGTGTCCTGGCTTTTCCAGAAATGTAAGAGCACCATCAGACTGTCTTGCATTTTTATATTTTAAAACTCTCGATAACATAACTCCACTATGTTTTCTAACTGGGAGCAGAAACTCCGCTTTTGGTGTACCCCAGAAGCAGCACCATCCGGGGTTCTGAGCATCTCAAGGGCCACGATTTTCACCTATAGGCACTTTAAAAACCATTTGCTTAAGGACACCCTGTGGAGGCAGACAATTACAGAACTTTTTTTTTTTCTGACCCCAGGGTTCATGAGCAGTAAGGGATAACTAGATTTCAGCCCTCATCTGTCCCTGGAAGGGTATTCTCAGCATGTGCAAATGACACTAGCGTGTAGACCATGGAGCATGTCCCCTTTAGCTGCCCCTTGGTAATTCATGCCTGAGGCCGCAGAAATGATGCCTGAAATGACACCACAGACATCATTTCTTCAGCATGGGAAACCTCTCCGACTTCTGCCCCCCAGGCTTCCCTCAAATTTTCACTCTCTTTCCGTCGCTTCAGTGCTTGTCAGGCCACTGAAATGAACCGAGTTTGACATATCCGCTCAAGGATTTTTCAAACTTTTTTTTTTTTTTTGACTGAGGTTTACCTAGAAGGGATGAAGGGCTCCAAGATTCACCTCTCCTGCCCCTTTCTGCTTTTCAAGGATAGCAATAAACTGTGTACAAAACATTTTGTGGATATCATGAACATCTTTCTCCGTACTATTGGCATGGGTGGTTTCTGTGTATACTGCAATCTGAATTTGTTTGAAATTATTGCCTTAGAAAATTTGTAAGCCATAAGTGATGTCAATTTAGTATGTGTATGCACCGCTTTCCTACCATAGGGCTAACCAAATGGTCTATTTCAAACCAAGTATAGATAACGGTGGAGATGGAAGAAGTAGAATTTATGATGAACTATCAGTAGAAGCCACTGACAAGCACAACCAACTCAGTTCACACTGACGCCAAGAACAAGACCCCAAAGCCGAGGCTGTCACAACCACATAGTTTATAATAGAAATCTCACCAGCATCACCAAGTGGTGCGACAGGCAAATTCTTAGTTAGGTTCTCATTAAACTCTCGTTATTTGTTAAAATTGTGTGAATGCCAAATACTACTTACTCTTAGCAACTAGTAAGTACCTTTTAATGACAAAGCATACGCATACACACGCAAGTATGTGCACACAGAGATCCAGAACATGAGCCATTTGCTACTGAGATTCAAAGAAAAGACATTTCATGACACACTGGAAGGGTGCTCACAGCCTACCTTGGCTGAGGTTGGTATCGCTGGTTGTAAGTTGGTTGTCTTTTTGATGCAGCTTCCTTCCTTGCTGGTTACTGTTCCCGGTTTATCCTTTGACTCTGTAGGGCATACTGACTCCGTGCCCTAGCCAGCAATCCGGGCCAGCCCTAGCCTGACCTTCCAAAACACCAGTCTCTCACTGGAGTCCCTCTCTGGGAGGGAGATGTTACCCTGTTACTGGACTGTTGGCTGCTGGCCATCCTGCAGCATCTGTGATGCCATAATGGGAAGGCTTGGGAGAGTCATCCTGGAGGGAAATCAGAAGACCTAATCACAGGCTGGCCCTTCCTCCCAACTGTTCCACGGTGAGCAAGTTACCTCCCTTCTCAGCTCAGCTTTCTCCTTAATAAAAGAGAAATAACAAAACACAAAGCCTTTCTTGGTTCTCTGGTAAAGGAAAGATCGTCTAATAGTAAAGCATTGCGAAATATACACTCACTGTGAAAGGAGCACATTTGTGCTGTGCTTGCTAAGAGGTATTGCTCATGCAAACATCTGGATTGTTCTAGTTACCTCGTGTAGCTGATACTAGCATCGCTTCGATGTACGTGAATGACGTTTCACGCGTACTGCCGACACTAAAGGTCAACTGTGGAAACAGCACAGGCCTGAGCGTCTGTGATGAATTTATGATCCCCAGCCCCTTCTCTGTTTTTCCATCTCAGAACTTGGGGAGATTGATTCCGAACACCAGAAATGAAGGCTGCTTTTCTGGTTGTTTTCTTTTCCATCCCACTGGAGTTTAGGACTCTTGGAAGACTGTGGCTGAAGAATGCTTGGAATTCTTCCCTGCCCAGTAGGGAATGTGTCCTGCCTGGGGCTCTTGTCAGGAAGCTGAGGGCTGTGGGACGAGGCCCAGTTTGTGGAGCAGCAGAACTTGGGGTTGCGCTCTGCTGCGTGGGTGTGGGCGTGGGTGTGGGCATGCCTCCTCTCAGCCACAGCCTTAAGCCCCCTCAGGGGCTGCTCTCACCAGACTAACCTCTGCAGCCAGTGAATGAAGACACAGCTGAAAGTTTTAAGCAAAACGCATCTGGATGCTGGGCCTTTGGGGAAAAGCATGTGGTCATGTGTTGCTGTTCTACTTGGAGAGGTTGAACGCGGGAGAGCAGGGCCTGAAACCCAGACTGAAGTCTCATGCAATAGACAGCATTCAGAGCATCAGGCGGTTTATACTCTGAGAGTTAAGAAGAGTCACCCGAAAGTGTCCAACCAACCGTTATTCTTGCTTCACTTCCAGTTAGCAGGGCCTTATGACTTACTTGGGCCAAGGAAATATGAATAGAAAATCATGTGTTATTACTAGGAAAAGACATTGCAAAGCTCCTTTTTATGTAAAGTTCTCTCTCCATGAACCATTTCTTTTCCATTGTGTAGTAGTGGTCCCTAACTACTTATGGGAAACATATTGAAGTGGTAGAGTCCCCAAGTAAAAGTAGGCTGAGTAACCAAACAGGACTTTTAGCAACCAAAGAGAATAGCAACTCTTCTGGGAAGGCTCCTTACAGATTTATCATCCCTCTTACACATTCCCAGCTTCATCCAGAATGCTGACCCTATCATATGGCATCTCTCTCTGACTCACTCCCTGTGAGAGTACAAAGCTAACTGGGTCAATACCTATTAGACACAGCAGGGTGCTCACTTGCAGGAAGTGATGGGCTGACATGACTCAGAGACGACGAGGACACTCAGTGCTCACCCTTGGACACAAGATGAGCCTCGGTGTGATACGGAGTGGAGAAGTCAACCTCAGCGCTTCCTTACTTTGAAAGAGCCCCACCTGCCGTGAGGCTGAGATTCTGCCATCTAGCGTCATATCAGGCTTAACAAATAGTGGGTGCAGCAAGAATTTAGCATTATCTACTAGACAAGATTGTTTCAGAATTAGATGGAGACCATGAAGAGGTAACACTTTGGGATTCTAGTGAAGCAGCAGAAGGGAAGAGCTTGGCATGACCTCATAGTCATTGATGTCATTAATGTTGGCAGTTGGGCTTAGACGGTGACAGACTAGACAGAACTTTTGAAGTATGCCTAGGGACCATTTTACCACCCTGATCCCTCCCTTTACCGGTACATGAAACACACCGCTAAACAGGCCAGGAAATGACACGTTTACAGCACCAGAACCGAAACCAGAAGCTGTTGAGCTCAGCTGGGAGCATGCCAGGTGACTCTCAGTGGCCACTGTGCACACACTGACCTGTGGACTTGGGGCTAGAAACAAGCCTCAGTGAGTAAGCAGATCTGCAGGCCTGAGATTTGCACATAATAAGATTCAACTCCAGTTGTGAGTTATTGAACACCTACCAGATGGCATTGAACTATGTGATATATATATAAATATATAATATATATATACATATATGTGTGTATATTACCAAATTAATGGAGTTTTCATGCTTCAAGTGAGGTGACTAAGAGTTGATACAATAGTCACATCTCAGAGTCATGGGATGTAAAAAAGATTAATGTCATATAGTCTGTATGTCACGCTTCTAGCTACACAACTGGCATTTCAGACTTACAAGAGGCTCCATGTCTGGGCCTCTTAGAAACTTCAAACTCAGACTCAGGAGTCTCTGTTCTTACAGAAGACCAAGGCCTCACTGCGCACTCTGCAACAGGCTGCTGCTAAGTTTTGCTTGAAAACACACTAGATTGCACACCGAGCTCAAGAGTATTTCCCGTAAGAAAGCACACCTGGACATGAATCCATGAATCGTATGTCATCCAGCAACTGCCTAGGCAGCACTGCGCAAAGCCAGATTTCTGCTCAGGTGGACAACATGAGAGACAAATGTGTCCTTCAGGGCGCCGGTTGACGGGTGGGAAGCCAGGAAGAGAACAAGCTCCAGACTCAGTGTTTGAATTCCTCCTGCACTTCTGTGCTAAAACCTAACGCTCTGTGTGATATCACATCCTAATGTTCCGTGTGGCGGGCGACATGTGCTATCATCACATCCTAATGCCCTGCGTGGTGGTGTAGCGACATGTGATTTCACTCTGTGGGAGTGGAAGGGATGCCTTGTGTGTGTGTGTGTGTGTGTGTTAATATATTGCACATAGTAATGTGTTTCATATGACATTTTCATACATGCAGATATTCTATAAGACATGTACCATTTTATAATATGTATACCATGTATATTTTTATAATGTATATCACCCCATTAACTCCCTATTGCTCCCTCCCACTATCCCCAATCCTTTTATTAATCAGTCCCCTTCCTACTTCTTTTTGTGTGACCCATTGTGTTTTATCAGGGTGTCTCACAGGCTTGAGGGGGGGCTGTTTGCAGGAGCATGGGTTCCTTTCCAGAGGTTACATCACTGAAGAAGGTGCCTGTCACTCCTCGGGGGAGCTGCGTTCTTATTCACACAACAGCGGTGATTGCTACCCCAAGACCTGCCCGAGACTGGGCTAATCAATTGTGCCATAGGCTAGCGAAAACAGGGGGCCCTGCCCCTCCGTGAGGAATCACAAGCAGATAACGGAAGGCAAAGGGGAGGGGCTCATGAGGCCACCCCCCCCCCCGAGTGTCTGGAGAAGAGGCCTCTGATTAGACCGCGAGACTGGAGCCACCATGGATGAGACTGGACCCCTTACAAAGCGCATTCTGTTTTGTGAGACGGCAGCGAAAAGGCATTATCTAAGAACGAGGGAGTTTGCCAGAACCCCGACCTTGAATTTCTCAGCCTCCGGAACTGTAACTAATAAACTTTCTGTTGTTGACAAACCACCTGGCTAACGTATTCTGTTATGGCATCCTGCCTGAGACACCCAGTAGGTGCTTCCGAAAAGGCTATCCTGCCTGCTGGGCCGTGGACAGAGTCGCCCCATCAGCCGCTTGCTTTCCAGCCAGGTCGGTCCAGATGCTTTCCCGAAAGACGCGGTTCTCCTCCCTCCTCTCCATCCCACTCTTCTTAGCTCTCCTCTGTCGGTGAGGCCAGGCCAGCCCCACATCTACTAACCACTCTGGGACCCGCACCGCCTGGAAGCTCTTGGTGAGCAGAAACTTCACGTAACCGGAATCCGTTCCAGAACGCACCAGTTTTCACCACGAAGCGCTAGGGCGCGTATTTAATGGAAGAGCCCCTAGAGCTGAAGGCACCGCCGTGTGCTACAGCTGGAAGGCAGGTGGGCTGAGCCCCAGGGATGAGCAGGAGCAGGGTGAGGCGCGGCTGCGTCGGCCTGCGTCCGCCTGCGTCCGCCTGCTTCCGAGCTTCTCACCAGCACACGCGGCGAGATGTGGACTTTCAAGCGCTGTGGGAACCCGCACCGCGTGATCAGGAGCCCCTGGGATGAGCTGAATTATCAGTCATAAAACGTCACGATTAGAGGAACACGGCATCTAACAGCTCTCGGAGCTCGTCACGAAACTGCAGGTAGATCGGTTCCCACAACAACCTTCAGTGCTCTGGCCTAACGGTTTTGAAATGTAACACAACACCCTCTACACGCCAGAGGACCTCCTGCAGAACTCTATGTACTGAAAAGCTATGAAAAGACCCTACAGCCCAGGGCAGGAGGGACACTGTGGTCAGGGCACCTGCTGCGCATGCGCAGGCCCTGGCTGGGGCTCCCAGCATGCAAACTGGCCCGCAACCACCCAGCACTCCAGTTCCAGGGGGATCGAAAAACCTAATTTTGGCTCCCAAAGGCATCTGCACCCACATCACACACACACACACACACACACACACACACACACACACACACACACAACTATCTTTAACCAAAACCCTGCTGCATTTCATAGGCCTCACTTTCAAGAGTTTTTTGTTTTGTTTGTTTGTTTTGTTTTTGTTTGTTTGTTTCTGGCATTAGATGCAGAGGAAGAAGAGAGGAGGGCGTTTGACTGGCAGCTTTTGGAATACGACCAAAACGATGAGGAAATTGTAAGCAGAAGCTACTCCTTGTTTTAGCACTTAGGAAAGAAGAAGGAGGAGGAGGAGGAAGAAGAAGAAGGAAGAAGAAGGAAGAAGGAAGAAGAGGAAGAGGAAGAGGAAGAAGAAGAAGAAGAAGAAGAAGAAGAAGAAGAAGAAGAAGAAGAAAAGATTTACTGAAATCAGCCGCAATACCAGACCCTTAAGGCAGAAGGCTTTGGAGTAAGGCAAACGGCCCAAACACAATTTTAGACAACTTTATCAGTTCCCTGCTGGGTACGGCATAGCAAGCAGATTAATTATTCCCAGATGCTGGGGATGAAGCGCGTTGCCGGATTGTTTTGCTTCTCAGACTCTTCAGTGTAAACACACGCTTACAGAACTGTGTTCCCTTTTTCGGCTCCCAATATGCAAGTAATTATACACTGCGCAGGGCGACGCTGGACGGGCCCTTCTCGGAATACCAAGCGAGTTCTGGATTCTGTCAGCCTTTTGGAGAGCATGCCCACAAACATTTTTCTCTGACAGACTTTCCTAACAACTGGTAAACAAAGCAATAGCACTGCAGGGCTTATTTCTAAATTATTACAATTGTCTTCAAAGCTAAACAGGCAAATTTTACCTCGAGCAGAGTGGAACGCTGGGGCTGTCTCAAGAACAGTTTTTTTTCTGTCATCCCTGTGAGAAAGGGACAGAGTTCATAATGGTTTTTACACTTTCCCATTCCTCATATTTAGACTACGTAGGAACTAAGAGGGGGCAGGCAATGAGTCCATTGTTAATTAGAACGTGTTTAGCATTTAGCACAGATCCTATGACTGTGGCCAGAATAAAGTGATTAAAGGGTCATTTTTTTTTTTTTTAATCCAGACTCAGATTTTGTACACAGCAAATGGAATGTACCCTCTGTTGAGGAGTCACAGTAGGTTTGGGGGCCACTACCTAGACCTTCACACTTCTTGGAATGAATCAACCCAGTAAATTCGCTCTGTGCCTTCATACAATGACGTACAGTTGAGTGTGTGTGTGTGTGTGTGTGTTTGTGTGTGTGTGTGTGTGAAGGTGTTGGCATACCTCAGGATCGTTGAAAGGGAAAAAAAAAACATTTTTGCATAAAAGAAGGAAAGTTCTGTAGCCTTGCCAGCCTCAGCGCTGTGAGAGGAAAAGTTCAAGGAAAGTTGATATCTCAAAACAAATAATAAAAGGAAATTCAATGGCAAAACAATATTCAGGTCAGGTCGAAGCCCGGGGGAAAAGGCTCGTACAGAACCGGCTGCAGTCCTGCGCTCTCAGTGAGCAGCTGCTGGGTACTGAAGGCGGCCCACGTGGAGGGTCCCTGCCACCATGGCAACAGCAGCCGCCAGCGCGGGAATGGCCGGGCACAATGAGGCACAGCCAGAGCGCTCTGGCTCCAGATGAGGGAGGCTGTGGGGCTCTTGGCTCTGTTGCCTTTTTAACATGTTTTTTTTTTTTTTTTTTTTTTTTTTTGGGGGGGGGGTTGATTCCCGGGTCTGACGTTAGCTACTGGAAACTGTTCTACCTATATTATCCTAACCAAAGGTGCAGCGCTCTGCTCAAGAAGCAGCACGGAAGAGAAGCGTTTGTTCACCAGACAATTCATTTATTTCCAATTTCTTTTCAACAGTCTCTGACAAGTCCTTTGTAGGCTCTTGGGATTTGTACTTGGGTCTTCTTGGATTGCAGCCTTAAGATGTGTTTGCAATAACGTTTAGCTTTCTTGTCATAGTTGCAGTCTGTAACCCGTGACCCCAACAGGAAATCTTTCCTTGCCCTTGTGAACTGAAAATGCTGGCTGATAACTGACTAAAGACATCAAATTAAAAATCCAGGCTGCAGTCTAAATGTTGTACATGCAGAGCCTTAGGAGTCTGCACATTCCTAGATTGAACTCAACATTTCCACTAGCACTGAAAGCAGAAAATGTGTTTATTTGCTAAGTATAAAGAAAACCCCAACACAATGACTTTATGATGCACCATAGAGCAGAATTCCATTCTGTCCAATCACAGCTAAGTTATCGTCCAAAGCTGCTCAATTTTTCTGTGACTCCACTTTCCCGTATGTGAAGTGGAGGCAGTTGTAGGTGTCTAGTTTAAAGTGGTTTCAACAGTCTTTGGTTCATATTAAGTAAGTGAATAAACAAAGATTAAAGGATCTTTGTGTGTGTGATGTTTTTGTCTGTTGTGTGTGCTGGTGCGTTCATACATGTGTGTGGAGGCCAGAGGCCAATGTGTCTTCTGCTATATCTCTACACCCTATTTTTGATCTTTCTTTTATTTTTTGAGATTACAATTACATAATTTCCCCCTTCCCTTCTTCTTGTAACTCCTCCCATGTAATCCCCACTCCAACCCTGCTGCTCCTGCGCAAATACATGCTCTCTTTTCTGTTGCTGCTCTTGGCGGCGGCGTGCGTGTGTCTGTGCCCCCAAATCTATAAATCAACGTGCCCAGTCCGCATAAGGCTACTTGTCTATGTGTACACAAATCCATGTGCGTGTCTTTTCAGGACCGACCTTTGGTATTGGGCAGCCAAAGAACACGTTTTTCCTTGGGGGAGGTGATGCTTCCGGCCCACAGCATCCCTGGTTGCCTGTAGTTCTGTGTCTGGGGTTGAGGCCTTATTAGCTCTCCCTCTTCCTTGTTAGCATGTCTATTGGTATCATCCTTGCTTAGCTCATATTTAGGCAGGCACGTTGATGAGACTTCATGAGCGTAGCTTCTCTAACATGTCTAGGAAACAATTTCACAGCAAACTTCCTGTCCCCCTGGCTCTTATAATCTCTCCCCACCCTCCATTTCTGAAATGACCTCTAGGCTTTAGGTACAGGGGTTGGGACTGAACCTCGCAACTCTGCATTTCGATCAGTGTGGTTTTCTGTAGTGATCTCCTTTCTCGCAGAGAAGGCTCCGTGATGAGGGGTGGGGACTGTGCTCACCTCTGAGTACAGGAACAAATGTTCAGAATGTAGTTAGGGATTGTGCTGTTTTACTAAAGTGGCCACTGTGGGCATCCCTGTGCGATCCTCGACTTCACTAGCCCTGGGTGGCTGGCTGTGCTTCCAGTAAAAGGCCTGATTTCCCTCTTGTTGAGCAAGCCTTAAGTGTAACGACAGAGCTGTTGGTTACTGCTAAGGCAGGCGTGCCACGACTGTGCCCTTAGGGTTCGTGTGCCATGGTGGTTGTTTATGGGCATTATAGCCAGAGGATTATTTGTTTCTCCCCTCCCTAGGACGATTGTACCACAAAAACTCGTCTTCAGGGAGGCCACCTTCAAGTAAGACCAGCTCAGGTCCTCTGGGTCCTGTGTCCGACAGTCATGGTGTCCTCAATAACAGGAACTGACTTCCCACCTCCAGTGCACGGCGGAGGACACCAGCAATGGTCGATAAGGTCACCTTACCTTTTTGAGGCAGAGTTTCTCACCAAACCTGGAGATCACTGATTTAGCTAGAGTAGGTTGCCACTGAGCTCCGGGGTCCTCCTGCCTGTTTCTCCAGTGCTAGGATTATAGGCATGTGTGCACCATGTCTGGCTGCTTCCTCAGCGCTCATGATCCAAACTCAGGTCTTTATGCTTGTCATAAGCATAAAGAGGATCTTTTATTTATTTATTTAAGTAATTTATTTATTTATTGGGGGGGGCTACAGCAAACACCTTTGGAATTTAGAATAGCATAATGCCCACAGTCAGGAAATGTTATACTTCTTCTCTCCAAAGCTTCTAGCTCTTCTGGTGTCATCTCTAAGACCTCTCGAGTCTGACAAAGCCACCGGCTTGTGAAATTAGCCAACTTGTATATTCGTGTATGGGATAAGCACTTTCAAAACTAGTTAGCAGCTTTCTTGAGTCACTTGGAGCTGTGACTTGTTAAAAGCACAGGCGCGCTGTTTGCTAAATCATAAGCCGCAACCCTAGCCTGGGAAACCCTCCGGCACACCCACTCATTCTCGCTAAAACCGCCAAGTTCTAGTCTCCTGGAGACAGAAGAGACAGTACTTCCCCACGTCTGTAATGGGGCGGGGTCATCGTTCCTACCGGGATTTGTTCAAAGGTCGTCCCTCTCATCCCAAGATTCCATCATTGGACCTGAAGAGCCCACTCAGGCTCAGGAAGGTAATGGTTTCTTTCCTTATCCCCCCCCCCCAAAAAAAATCCAAAAAACAAAACAAACGAGCAAAAACACCCTGGAGTTTCACTATTGTGTACAGCAGGATCACTGTGAAACTGCACGATCATTTTCTTATGTTTACACTTTTCTACTTAAACATGGGAAGAAACTTTGCCATTAGGTATCAGTGGTTGAAATGTTCTTAAACTAATCTTATTGGCATAGCTGAATGCTTTCCACACAGGCATAGCAGCTGGCCACAGACCTACAGCTTCCCAGAGTTCCGTGTGCCTGAAGCTCAAGGGTGCGCATTTGAGCCACGGTTTCAAATTAAGACACACACATTCAAGCCAGGAAGAGTGGCACACACCTGTAATCCCAGCACTCGGGAGGCAGAGGCAGGGGGATCTCTGTGAGCTGGAGGCCAGCTTGGGCTACAGAGGGAGCCAGGACAGCCAGCCAGGGATACACAGTGAGACCTATGTTGGGGGGTGGGAGGGAGAAGAATGGACACATATTTGAATCAAAGAACAAAAACTGTAAATCATTCTGGGACCTCAAAGAAAGAAATTAATTTGTATTCAGTTTTGTAATAGTGCAAAAATCCTATGTTTAAACAAAAATAAATAAACAAATAAAATCAGAGGATTCTTTCTGCTTTACAACAATTCCAAATGGAGCCGTGTAAGCGCTCAGGGGTGGGAACATCCCAGCAGAAAACTGAGTGCTGTGTGACTAAGACTGAGATACACAAGTCAGTTCATTTTTAAAAGTTCAAGGTCATTCCGGGGTTTAACACATACCCTGTTTTCTAAGAAAACAAGCGTATTATCTCCAGTCAAACCTTCTGTGGAAACTTTTTTAGATGCCAGGAGCAAAATTAGGGCAAGGCTGTATTCCCATCTCATGGAGACTGAAGTTGCCCCCAGAAGCAGCATGGGCCCGCTAAGTCAGCAGCAGAAACAAAACTGAGAGCATTAGCTTTCTGTTCCAAGAGGTTTACTTGGCGATCCTCAGAAAGACGTCTTCTTTTCTACATCCCCCAGTTTCACCTAAGCCATATTGATGTTTCAGAGGAGATATTATAACCCCCTTTAACTAGAAACTAGAGACTAGAGAAGCCAAGCCATACGATTTTGTTAGGAATTAGAAAATGTGGAGTTTGAATCTGCGTCCAGCTGATCTCGCTCTGGCTGGAAATGGTTAGCGTGGAGCAGGGAGTTTCGGATGCTTACACGATTGCTGGTCCCTGGGAATTTGCAAGCTTCAGATTCCTAGCAGGTGGGCTGCTGCGCTGCCCTGCCCTGCGCCCTGCGTTCCTCACACGCTCTCCGCTGGCGCTGTTGCTCCAGAAAGCACATTTTTGACTAGCAAAGCAACAGGGAAAAGAAGGATGTCAGCACGCGTGTCCTCAACTTACCCATCTGCAGCACAAGGAGGCGTAGTAAAACTATTTAGGGGTGCACTGCAGCTCTAAATCCTGAGTGTCCGGGGCCTGCTAAGGTGTTAAGAAACCAGGCCACAGAGGAGTGACTGCCAGCCACGTGGATTTCTAACCCTGTCTCAGATGAGATTCTGGCTGATTTATGTACCTTCTCCCAGCATCTCTGACAGGTGGGGATCAGCCACCCTCACAAATTACGTTATTGTTAGGCTTTAGGCTGAGCTAAAATCATACCAAAAGAGTTCAAAGTACTTCTTTACATAAGCGTCTTTAAAGATTATGAATGTAAAAATAGATTCTTGTGAGACGCTTAGATGGCAGGGTTTCTGTTTAATAACAGAAATGAGAAGCCTCCCAAACCATAATGTTGCACAATACATTAAAAATATGTTAATGCCTCATTTCAAAGTCTTACAGAAATTGAGGTTTTCTGAGTTAACAAAATACACTTCATCACAGATGGGCTGGATGATAAAAAGAAGCAGAGTACCAGTACAGCAAGACTAAAAGCATTGCTTTGCGCTGAGTGCACTGGAAGCCTTTAAGGAAAGCTTTCCACATATAGCTTTGCTAAGTGTTGATCAGTAAGAGCACGCCATATGCTTTCCAAAAAGCTTAGGCCTACGCGGTGCTCAACATTGCCGAGGGAGCCATTTTTAATTAAAATGGGTGTCCTGGCTGAGACGCAGTTTCTTACAGCTCCATGTCTACGTAAGAGAGCAGCCTCAAGAAAAGTGGGGTTTGCTCTTTCAAGAACTACAGTCTGGGTCACCAAAAGAGATGGCAAGAGCAACGTTCCTAACCTAAAGGTAGGGGCAGAAGGAGGCCACATCTGCTCCGTTAAGTCTATGAGTGGAAAATAATGTTCTGATGGTCAGGACTCTAAGGAACTGCAAGTGGAACTTCTGACTGGGGGCTTTAGAAAGAAGACACAAGGGCTGGAGAGATGGCTCAGAGGTTAAGAACACTTGCTGTTCTTCCAGAGGTTCTGAGTTCAATTCCCAGCGACCACATGGTGGCTCACAACCATCTATAGTAAGATCTGGTGCGCAGGCAGAATGTTGTATAAATAATGAATTAAAGCTTTAAGAAAAAAGAAAGAAAGAAGATATAAAAACATGTGGTACAACCTAATTACGTTTTGTCTGACGCTGTCTGATTGGCGAAGCTGTGAGGGCTGTGTTGACTTAAGCCAATGCTTACCTGCCTCGGCAGTGGCAGCCGAATCTTTGAACCTATTTTTTTCTAAACAATTTCTTCTGTAAATGGAATATAAAATTAAAAAAACACAAAGCTGAGGCTCTCCACCTGCAGTTCGGGAAGGTCTCCTTAGGGTGCCTTAGCTAACACGGGCTGTGGTCGACATCAGCTTCTGTTCAATCCACTGCCCCAAGCCTCACTCCCGCAGCTGCAGCAGAAGGTGGGGACAGGAGGGTGGCTGTGAACTCGAGGCCAGCCTGGATCACAAAGTAAGCTTCAGACCAGCCTCATTACAAAGGGATCATCTAAAAACAAGCACACACGCAACCCACCCTAGAACTGAGTGGCTAAAATTGCAGCCTGTTGTCTTCCTTGATCTTGTGGCTTGAGTAGATTAGGCCATAGAGTTCTTGTGAGGGCCTTGCAGTTGTGGTCATCAAAATACCTAGGCTGGACATCCGAAGGCTTCCCCAGGCTGGACATCTGAAGGCTTCTCCAGGCTGGACATCTGAAGGCT
>NW_026596109.1:22606986-22623729 GCF_907164565.1 Psammomys obesus | reverse complement strand
CAGGCTGGACATCCGAAGGCTTCTCCAGGCTGGACATCTGAAGGCTTACTCCAGGCTGGACATCCGAAGGCTTCTCCAGGCTGATCATCCGAAGGCTTCCCCAGGCTGGACATCTGAAGGCTTCTCCAGGCTGGACATACAATGGCCTCTTTTGCTTCTGAGTCTCGAACGGTGGTGGTCCTGGAGTCTCTCTGTGTAGCTTCTTATCACACATGGTTTTTAGTGCAGTTTAGGATTCTAGTAGTCATTACCTCTAGGCAGTCACACGTCTTAGGTAACAGCTAAGTTCTACCAGACAGGAATTGAGACTGTCAGGGCAGGGAACAACTGCCAAAGGCTGTCACAAGCCCGACTCCACTGTGTTCTACTGTTGAAGAAACCATGTGGTCTTCTGAGTCAAATGGTAGAAAAATAGTCATCTTTTATTGGGAAAGTAGCACAATGTTATTTTGTGGAAGAGTTTATGGGATAGGAAATATTGAAAATGGCATTTGCCACAGTTGGAAAGCACCATCTTAGCTGTGACATGACCATTTTCTGGAGGGAGACTTAAATATCAGTTTACCCCAGACAGAACATTGAGAAAAGACTGCAGAAACAATCTAGCCAGGTCTAGGTGAACTTAATGAGATTTATTCGTTTGTTTGTTTTATGTGTATGGGGATTTTGCCTATATGTATGTCTGTGTAACATTTGCTTGTCTGGTTCTCATGAAGGTCAAGAGGAGGGCATCAAACACTTTGGAGCTGGAGTCACTAATGGTTGTGAGTTGCCAAATGGGTGCTGGAAATCAAACTCAGATGCTCTAGAAGAACAGCTAGTGTTCTTAATCATGGCACCCTCTCTCCATCCCTGAAATAATTAGTTTGCTAGAATTGGTTACAGGAGTGTCAGTAGTGGTTACTTTTGGAACGTGGCAACTCAGAGAGTTGTATCACTGAGAGATGGAGAGATGTTGTTAGAATTGGTTACAGGAGTGTCAGTAGTGGTTACTTTTGGAATGTGGGCTACTCAGAGAGTTGCATCACTGATAAGCTCTTTCCAGAATGATTGGGAACTCAGGAAAACTACATGACTGGAGCTCTGTGAGTCCTGGAAATTTTGTGAGCTTCCTGTGCCTTGTCAAGTCCTCTCTCTTCCTCTAGGAAGAAATGTTTCAATCCAAAAGAAACAGCTACACAGCACTCTACTCCACCGTTTAGGTCTTATGTTCTTTCTGCAATGTCCCCTGACCCTGATAGTAGATGATGTAGATGTCTGATCATTTTAATCCATTTAAGGTTGAGTATTGGGCTACTATGCCACAACAATAGTCATTTATTCTCAGCAACTTTAATGGTTATGAATATTTTCAGTAGACACAGCCCACTGCAAAAATAAATCTCCCTCTATGACTGAGGTTAAGAGCAACAGCAATCTATAGGCATAAAACAAATATTTAGAAAGCAATTTGACAGGCACATCACATCCATTTAACAAAACAACATAAGAAGCCTCCCCACGACGGTGTAAGACTTCCTCAGCCATAGATTGTGGCTTACGGTATTAAACGTGGGTGCCTTCCTGTGGGTGGTTCTTAAACCCAACAGTTTCACCACCGTAGTTTATGCCACTCTTGTGCCAGCAGGTGCTTTTCTTTGGCATATTGACAGTTTGTAAACAAATAGGATTTGGGGCAATTTTCCCCCCAAACATTCTGCATAACCCCCTTTTGGCACTCCAAAAGTCAGTGAGCAGCAGGGGTGAGGGTAGGGGTCGGGGTAGGGGGTTCCTAGCTCGGTTTCAGCTTGATTTCTTTGTGTCCTGAAACTGAAGCATGCAGTATCTTCAGCCATAGAGTATTGCCATGCAGCCTGCAGCACCGGCAACCACAGAGGAGGACCGGGCAGTCCCGATGAGACTTGGTAAGTTAGGGTTAGATGGCAGGGGAGGAGAACCCCTCCTTTCAGTGGATTAGGGGAAGGGGAGAGGGGAATTTGGGAGGGAGGGTGGAACCGGGAGAAGAAGAGGGAGGAGCTACAACTGGGATATAAGATGAATACATTGTAAAAAATAAAACAATAAAAAAAGAAAGAAAAATACATGATATAATCAAGGGCTATCATTATATAAGTGTGGTGGATAATATCTCCTAACAACTTGGCTGGATTTACAGTCACCTAAGAGATACACTTCTGGGCACTTTTCTGAGGGCATTTCCAGAGAGATTTAACCCAGGAGGAAAACCTACCCCAAGGTTGTGCCACCCTATCCCGTGGGCTAGGGTCCTAGATGCAAAAAGGAGAAAAGGAGTGGAACAGCAGCAGTCATTTCTCTTGCTTTTTGACCGTGGATGCAATGTTACTAGTTGCCTCATGGTCCTGTTGCCACGAATAAAGCTACTCTCATCCCACATCTTCCATATTGGGATGAACGATACTCCCCAAACATGAGTCCAAACAAAGCCTTTCTTCTTCAGCTGGCTCTTGTCAGACATTTTATCACAGCACTAAGAAAAGTAACTAATACAGAAAATTAGTGCCAAAGAGTGGGACCTTTGCAGCAATAAACCTGATGGTGTGGTTGGTAGGCCTTTGGAATTGGCTTGTGAAAGGAATTGTGGTTTATAAGCCTTTGGAGCTAGTTTGGAGAGATCAAACACAAGTTTGGAGCTATAGGATGAAGCCCTAAAATACCATAAGCAGGGGAGTTGGGAAAAATCAGAATACCAATAGGAATGTAGACAAAGCTATGCTCATGAGGTTTCAGAGGGGATCAAGAACTCTATCAGCGACTTGGCTAGAGGCCATTCCGTGTGTAATATGGCAAAGAATCTGGCCCACATCCTGAGAACTGGGATGAGGCTTAATTCAAAAGTAACAAACTAATTTGTTTAATGGAGGAGATTTCAAGACAGACTAGAATTTAGACTGTCATTGTTATTGCTCACTGCTCTCTTCCAGGCTTATAGTGAGAAAGAGTAGCAAGTACTGCAAACAGGTCTGGAAAATGTGCAACTTAACAAGTCCAGGAGCATCAACAAGGTTAAGGTTACAAACAAGGAGGATGCAGAGAAAGCAGCTGGAACTTTGAAAGACATTAGTACAACTAAGGAGAAAACTTCCACTTTGTGCTGTTGATGGGAAAGGCACCTTGAGGCAAGATACTACCCACTGAAGACTTCTCTATAGACAATTAAAATTGAGAATGCCGTTGATGGGTTTCATTTGAAAATAGCCACCTGGGGTACCATTCTCTCAGACTGAGCCACCACGGTGCAAAGAAGCCACTATAGCTGTCACAGAAGGGGCCTCGCTACACACACCTCGAGCTGGCACAACTTGGCATTATCATCATCGGTACTTCTTCTTGCAAGAATATAATATGCTTCCATGGAGACCCCACCATGTTGGAGATACCAGGACAACTGGATGTTTTGTGAGGAAAACTAAAACCATGGAGTGAAGATGGCTCCCAGAAAGGTCAAATGCACTGCAGATGAAGTGTTGGAAAGGCAGGCTTACACTGGCTGGTGCCACCAAGGGCTTTAGATTCTGGACTTGGAGCTGTAGGGTTTGGTGTTTGTCCTGTTGAGTTTGGGTCTTCCTGGCCCAAACTTTCCTTACTATGTCCCCATCCCTCCTTTTTGAAATGGAAATGTTTACTCTGTGCCGCTGAGTTTTGGAAGTGTGTATATAGTGAGAGTTTTGGTTTCTTTAAGAAGAAAAACATTATGCTATATGAATATGTTTTTGTTTTAATCCCAGGTGTGGGAAAGAGGCTGCTTCACGGCAGGTGGTTACGATTTGCCTCAAGCACTAGCAGGATCATGATTTTTGCCAGCTGAGGATAGTTGACATTGGAAATTCTGGGAACTTTTGAGAAGGGATAAATGCCAGAGCCCCGAGAGGGTCCAGGGGCTCTCCGAAGAAGAGGGTTGCTGGTCCCCCTGCCACTCCTGGTTGCTGTTGTTGTGGTTTGATGAGAAGCTGAAAAAGAAGAATGGACTTGTCTCTAAGAATCTGATGACCCTGATCATCAGGAAGTAGTCTAAAGGGTTCTATGCTCCCTTTCCCCTCTAACCTTCTTTGTCTTATACCTAGTGTTGGGGGTTGGAATAAGGGTTGGAAGGGAGGTAGAGGTATAAGAACCCAAATAAAAATGCCAACACGTGAATATTTTTCTATATTTTTGCACGTTTAAGGTTTTGTTTTGAGTCTCGAAAGAGACGTTGGAATTTTGAACAGTGTTGGGATTGTTAAGATTTGGGAGACTTTGAGGGATGAACTTGATGGATTTTGTATTGACATATCTGTGAAACTTCACGGATCAGAGGCAGAGTTTTATGATTTTTAAAAGTTAGGTGTGGGGACTGAAGAGATGGCTCATCAGCACAGAGAACTTTCTGCTCTTGCAGAGGACTAGGTTCCATGCCCAGCACCACACGCAGGCTCACAACTAACGCTAACTCCAGGCCCAGAGGATCCACCACCCTCTTCTGTCCTCCACAGGCACTAGGTACACATGTGACACACATACATACATGCAGGCAAAACATCACACACATAAAATTAAAAATAAATATTTGTCAAGATCTAGACTCACAGCTCATTCTTTAACTGGGTTGTTTTCTTGGTTGTTGTTTGAGTTCTTTGTATTTTCTGGATGTTAATCCTCTGTCTGACTGCAGCTGCCAAAGGTATTCTCGTACCACGTGGTCCTCCTCTTCACCTGATTCTTTCCTTCGCTTTACAGAAGCAAAGTTTAATGAGTTCCTATTTGTTAATCATTGGCTTTAATTCCTGAGCAAATAAGAGTCCCGTCCAAAAAGTCCTAAATCTTGTAAGAGGGTCCCTATGTTTTCTTCCAGCAAATTCATCATTTCAAGGTCACATTAGGATCTTCCAACCACTGGAGTTTTTGTTTGTTTGTTTTATGTAGGGTGGTAGATTTAATTTCATTCTTCTCCATGTTAACATCAGTTTTTCCAGCATTATTTGTTGAAGGCCAGTCTTTGTCCAGTGGATTTTTCTGGCATCTTTGTCATATAGAAAATGGCATAATTATGTGCTCTTGTGTTTGGGTCTTCTGTTTAAGGAGAAATTTAAAAAATGGTTTAAAAATCTTTAAAGGTGATCAACATTCTTAGAAATTAAGAAAATGCAAATAAAATTACTTTGAGATTTTTGTCTTACCCCAGTCTGAAAGGTTAAATTTTTTTTTTGAAGATTACAAAACAAAACAAAAAACCCAAAACAACAACAACAAAAAACAACTGACAACAAAGGCTGGCATAAAAGTGGGGAAAGGAGGACCTCATTTACTGTCGGTGGAACTGTGAACTGTCCCAGCCACTCTGAAGTCAGTGTGGGGAATTCTCAAAAAGCTAAAAGTAGACCTACCAGATGACCCACCTAAACCACCCCTAGGTATATGCCCAAAAGACTTGACACCTACTCCACAGACTAGTGCTCAGCCGCCATCACTGTGCCCTGTTCACAATAGGCAGGACAGGCAAACAGCCTAAATGCCCCTCCGCTGATGAAGGGATGATGAGGATGTGGTACAAATACATAGCAAAAACTTTACCCCACCATAAAGGAGAACTAAATCATGGCATTTGCAGGTAAATGGATGAAACTAAAAGACATTATGCTGAATGAGGTAACCCAGAAAGACAAGGATCCTATTCTCTTTCTTATTTGTGGTTCCTAGTTCTGAATCTTTAGATGTGAGACTATGACCTGGAGTAACCACAGAAACCAGGAAAGTAGAAAGGGACCGTGGGGTGGATGGAGAGAGATCTAGGGAGGTGGGGGGGGGGGACAGTGGGACACATGTTATGATGAGGAAACTGTAGGAGGACTTTATCCAGGCATGGGAGGAGAAGGCAAAGCAGAGACAGACAGAGGGAGGAGGGATAAAGAACACTAAGGATGATTTAAGAAGCCACAGGGAAACATATTAATTTTATATTTAGTTAATATATATGATATATGAAAGTGCAGACGTGTGCGTGTAAAAATAAGTTAAATGAAGTTACACTACTTGGGGTAATAATGTTCCCCAACCAAGAGCCATAGGCTAGCTAACAAAAACCCCAGTACTAGACATAGGAAACCTTCTTCTAAGTTGTTGGTCAAAGAAGTCCAATCTCCTTGTTGCCATTGCACTGTAATTCTAACACTTGGGTAAGGGAGGCAGAAGGATCTTATAACTTCAAGACCAGCTTGGTTTGCATTGCAAATTCCCAGGCCAGGCAGGGCTACATAATGGCAAATATACCTAAACAAACAAAGACCAAATATGATATATGATTGTATATAACAAAAATATTATTTTTATATAAAACAAAAATAATATATTTAGGCATCCAAGTGTGAACTTCTGATGACTAATCTTCATGGTCAACCTGACTGGATTTGGAGTCACCCAGGAGACACACCTCTGAACATGTCTGTGAGGGTGTTTCTGAAGTAGATTAGCTGAGGGGGAAGACCCAATCCTATGAGCTGAGGTCGCAGGCTGAATGAAACGCAGAAGAGTAAGCTGAAGGGCCAGCGTTCACTGTTCTCTGCTGTCTTCTGTGGACACAGTGTGACCACTGCCTCACACTCCTGCTGACACAAGTAGATCTGCTCTCTCTGCCACACTTTCCCTGCTGCGATGATCTAGGCCCTCGACTGTGAGCAAAAATGAACTCTTTCTCCCTTAAGTTGTGTTTGCCAGGCATTTTTCATAGAAATGAGAAAAGAAACTAATATGGTAATGAACCGTTTTTACAGCGAGTGGAAAGCTATCTGAAGGCCCACTCCTGATTTTCAGGCCAACTGATAACAGAATCCAATGGTTGGTGGTAGAGCATGTTCAAGGTCAAACACACAAAAGAGTCCATCTTCTGTGTCAGTGTTTCCTGAGATGAACAGCTCGGTGCAGAGCATGGGTAGGTATGGTGATTTGAGAACGGCCCCCACATGTTCTTATATTTGAATACTTGGTCTCTTGTTGGTAGAAGTGTTTGGGAAAGATTAGGAGGGATTGCCTGGCTGGAGAAAGTGTGAGCTGGTGGCTGGGGGACCTAAGGTTTTAAAAGCTCTCCCCGTCTTTCCTGCGCCTTTCCCTGCCTGTCGAGGATCAGCTGCTGCTCAGCCGCCTACGACCGTGCCGTCATGGACTACACCCAATTAAAGCCCTCCCTTTCTAGGTTGCCTTACTCCCGGTGTCTCCTCAGAACGGTAGAAAACTGACACGCTGAGAGGCTGGGCCTGATTCAGTTTACTCTAACGCACGCTTGTGTTTCACGAGCCACCCAGCCTCCTCGTCCTGATGTGCTGCCATGTGGCTGCTCTTCCTACTCCTGAGGGAAGCAAGGCAGGAATACATGCTGCTTGAGTTGCCTCCCTTGGTCTGACCGAGACTGCCCCTCCAGGATGTGCAGAGACTGCACATCCAGGTCTCCAGGACTGGTGATCTCTAGCCAGAGGGGATGATTTCTTGTAGGGGACGAAAATGCAGAGCTGCCCTGGAAGATAGGTACTTCCCTTCGGACAAGCTTAAACTTTGCCACTCTGCTACCCTGTCCTTTGCTCCTGTCTCACCTCTTTGATGAACTTTTGTCAAGGCTTTAAACCTTCCAGAGGCTCCCTTGCCAGGAACTCCATCTTGACACAAATCTTGCCACGTTTGCTTTCAAGTGTTTCCAATTTTATTCCCTGCTGAGTGCTTTCACATATAAGAATGTGATTTCTGTGTTAGGTTAAATCAGAGGCCGGATAGAAAGATCTTGTCCTGGCACTGGCTCTTCCAAGCCACTGAAACACCATAACAATTTCAAGGTCTCTATTGAGTTAATCCCTTTCTTAGCTCTCCAATAAACAGTCCTGTCCAGCTCAATGAACGAGACATCAAACACTGCCTCTCTTGTGAGCAAATCCCTCAATAATGTTTGTACACTTTGCTTCAGGTCCCTTATTTTAAGGGAGACCTCAGCCGGTGATGACAAACCGCACCTGGTAGTGCATCCGAGACTGATTTTCCTCGCATGGCCTCTGATTTTTCTGTCCTACTGATTTTCTCCTTTTCTATAGTGCCAACAGTGATCCCATCCACCCAGAGTCCCATGGCTTCACAAGCCAGGTTATTTCTTGCTTGTTTAAAAGTCTTTCCTATTTCAAGCTGTTCAGAGGCAGACTATTTCCTGATTATCATAGTTTCCTGTACTGAGCTATTATTAAAGCCCCTGCCTGTGTGCTAAATCATTGATTCATCCTTCCTCTGTATTAAAGGCAAGATCTGGGGATATATTCTATCACATTTTTTTTTCACTGTCTAATTCTTCCCATGAGGTCCAAGTTTTTGGATCCCAAGAAGGGCTCTTTAGCAGAGATCTAGCTTGAGCTCTCTTTTCCTTGCCTCCTGCCAGTTATAATAAATGCCAAGCCAACACCTCCATTTCATCTTCCCCCCTTTCCCACTTTTCCTGCCAAATCAGAAACTACTGCCAAGGATATCATCTGCATGCCCTTTAAACACTGGAATTCCTCCTCACACAGGCCAGTTCTTTCCAGACAGTTTGGTTTCAGTTGCATGTCTTATCGCTCATGGCAGAAGCTAGACAACTGCCACCAAAGTCTTCTTAAACACAGGCGACTTTCAGGGCTTGTAATATACTCTCTAGTCCATCAGTAGTTTGGGGGACATCCCTGTGCTCATGGGCAGACCCCATTTATCAAGGGGGCATGTTACCCTACACCCCAGATTCCCCCAGGGATGCCACACCCTCTGAGGTTATAGTTTATCCACAGCAGGGGCCACACAACTGCCATTGTGGCAAAGAGGCACTCCTTACCACGTGGGAAAAGGTGGCTGGACTGTGGCTGTTCCACCCTTCAGCCTCTGTTGTACAGACAGACAACAATATCATTCATATCAGAGGACATGCAGCCACTCCTCCCAGACGAAGATTTGGTTCTGTTATCCCTATTTAGGGACCAATTGTAATGTGTGACTTTTCCTGGGGACACTTGAACCAGTATCTGTTCACCTGAACTGATTAAAAAAAAAATTCCACCCAAGTCCAGCTTGGTGAATTAATAAGTTTATTGGTGTTCCTTGTAAAACAAGTGACTCAACAGCTATCACTGAAAAGTCCTCCTCAGCGTGAGTGACAAAACACAAAGGCTTTATCACGGAGTCCAAGTCCAAGTTGTAGGCAGCTGTTCCACAGAAGAATCTTTTATCCCCTTATATAACTTTGGGAAGGAGCTCATCAATCTTGTAAGTTTCATGAGTCCCTGGTGTCTTTTGGGTTTATGAATTTCCTGAGTCTTGTGAGTTTTCCCTCCAGAATGGAATATTTCAATTCAAAGAGAACAGCTACACAATGGTAATGAGAATTTGGGATAGAATAGGAAATTGAAATTTATAAGTAATCTTAGGGTTCCCCTTAAAATACATTTCTTATTAGAGATCGTAATTGTGATCCTGAACAAAACTGAAAACAGTAAGTTTGGTTTTAGTTTTGGATCTTCTGTGTTGGGGGAGATGTTAATGTTGCATGATATTGGGTAGGATGCTACAATCTATTGCTTTTTGTGGGAAGAGAGTGAAAGAGGGGGTGTAGAGATATTGATGTAGTGCCAAAAACAGTTAACAAACCTTCTGCTGTGGTCCCTATCGCAGACCATGAACAGCACAGGTGTCATGGGACCCCAAAACATCCAGGTTGTCTTAAAGCAGTGGTTCTCAACTTTTCTAATGTTGTGACCCTTTAGTACAGTTTCTCATGTGTGATACCCCCCACAATCATTAAATTATTTTGTTACTACTTCACAAATGTAATTTTACTACTACTATGAATCATAACGTAAATATCTGTATTTTCTGATGGTCTTAGGTGACCCTTGTGAAAGGGTTGAGAGACACCGTCTTAGAGTTTCTATTGCTGTGCTAAAACACCACGGAAAAAAGTAACTAGGAGAGAAAGGGTTTATTTCCTCTTATGTCTTGTAGTCCATCAACAAGGGAAATTAGGAAAGGGACTCAAGGCAGGGACCTAGCAGCAGAAAGTGATGCAGAGGCCGTGGAAGAATTCTATTTACTGGTTTTCTCCCCATGGTCTATTCAGCCTGCTTTCTTAGATATACCCTAGGACCATCTGTCCATGGGCAGCACTGCCCACTGTGAGGTGGGCCCTCCCACACCAATCATCAATCGAGAAAATGACATTTAAACTTGCCTACAGGCCAATCCCACAGAAGCATTTTCTCAATTAAAGGGTCCTTTTTCCCAGGTCACCCTGCCTTGTGGCAAGCTGATATACCTAGAGCCAGCACAGAGAAATAGAAAGCTACAGCAACAAGGAAAGGTGCAGCTATTCATCCTCACAGTAAAGCAGGCATCTGGCACTCTCCATGCATACCCCTCCCCAAGTCCACTGAGAGGGGAGGTCCTCCTCTCCTTCCTTCTGATCCTAGTCAATCAGGTCTCATCAGGACTGGTTGCATTGTCCTCCTCTGTGTCCTGGTAAGGATGCTCCTCCCTCAGGGGGAGGTGATCAAAAAGCAGGCCAATCAATTCATGTCAGAGACAGTCCCTCTTCCCATTACTATGGAACATACTTGGACACTGAACTGCCATGGGCTACATCTGTGCAGGGGTTCTAGGTTATCTCCATGAATGGTCCTTGGTTGGAGTATCAGTCTCAGAAAAGACCCCTGTGCCCAGATTTTTTGGTTCTGATGCTCTCCGTGTAGAGCTCCTGTCTTCTCCAGATCTTACTATAGCCAGAAGTTGGAAAAAGCCCAGATGCCCCTCAGTTTAAGGAATGGATACAGAAAGTGTGGTACATCTACACAATGGAATATTACTCAGCAATTAAAAAAAAAAACAAAAACAAAACAAACAAACAAACAAAAAAAAAAACAAGGAAATCATGAAATTTGCAGGCAAATGGTGGGAACTGAAAAAGATCATCCTGAGTGAGGTATCCCAGAAGCAGAAAGACACACAGGGTATATACTTACTCATAAGTGGGTATTAGACATATAATATAGGATAAACCTACTAAAATCTGTACACCTAAAGAAACTAATCAAGAATGAGGACTCTGACTAAAATGCTCAATCTCCATTGAGCATTTGGGGATTGACATTAGGATGGACATCAGAAGAGGGAGAAAACAGGGAATAGGACAGGAGCCTGCCACAGAGGGCCTCTGAAAGGCTCTACCCTGCAGGCTATCAAAACAGATGCTGAGACTTATGGCCAACCTTTGGACAGAGTGCAGGAAACTTTGATGGATTTTTAAGAAAAGCCTATGAACTTACCATTAGAATAGGGGCCCCAAAAGAGATGCAGACTCTCAAGGTCAGAGCCCGGGAGAATCAGAACAGTCCTGGGCCCCACTTACTAGGGATCTACTCTGGTTCTTCAGCCAGAAGAGAAGGGAAACACGAAGCAGATCTATGATGAGTATGTTAAATACAATTTCCCTCTATGTGCAACTATATCTGATAAAATGTTTAAGTACTAACATCTATTTCAGAAGGAAGATTCAGCTGTTATGGAAATTTTCTGGTTGTCTTTACAACTTCCAGAAGTAAAGGATAACTTCAAGTTTGCTTTGAAGGTATCTGAGAATAATGTAACAGTTGAACATTATAGAAAATCTTCTTATGTCTAGCCAGAGATGGAGACAGGAAGATGACATTTGAGGCCAGGCTGGGCTACATACTATGACCCTATATTAAAAAAAAAAAAAAAAAATCTCATGCCCAGAATAAACAAAATCTTTCAGGATTTAACCTTTTTCAAGTTTGTTTATGTCTAGTTACATCACATGTAATATTAACATATCCATAAAGATGACAGAAAGAGAGTCTAGAATAGTCCAATGTTACTTAGTTTTCTATCACTATAGTGAAATACTGGTGACAATAAGCTT
This sequence comes from Psammomys obesus, assembly GCF_907164565.1. NCBI lineage: Eukaryota > Metazoa > Chordata > Mammalia > Rodentia > Muridae > Psammomys > Psammomys obesus. The sequence goes on along the minus strand of NW_026596109.1, from coordinate 22,611,806 downwards.
ATAAAGAGAAAAGGTTTATGGGGCCAATGGTTTCAGAGGTCAGCACATGATGGGGCTTTGAGCCATTACCAGAGGTGCTAGATGACGACAGAAGAGTGTGTGACTGACCAAAGTCACTCGTCTAATGGCCAGGAAGCAAAAGGGAATGCTGGAGCCAGGGTTCCACGGTTCCCCTAGGGGCCTATCGTTAGTCACCTGAAAAGGGTCTTCAGAGACCTTAGTGCTTCCTTGTGGACAATGCCTCGGCTCACTGACTCCAAGGGACGTTAAGGATCTAAACTACGCCCCCCCCCCCCCCGTCTGAAGATCTGTGTGGCTCTTTGACCTACTCTCTGAGTCTACCATGGAAAGAACTAGTTTGAACAAACTTGGTAACCAGGTATGGATTAGAAAAAGAGGTTCAATACTCCCCCCCCCAAAAAAAAATTATCCTGGAAATGGCTTGATTCACTATTGGCAAAATCTCCTGCTAACAGGACAGCATTTTCAGAGACTGAGCCTCAAAGAGATGATCTCTAGTCAGTCCTGATGAGATTATAATGTAAAATTGGCCTAATTTTAATACTTAAAAACAACTCTGGGGGCCCGGTGTGATGGCTGAGTGGTTAAGATCACAGGCTGCTCTTCCAGAGGACCTAAAATTGATTCCCAGCACCAACAAAGTGACTCACAACTGTCTGTAACTCAAGACGCGGGGGATCTGACACCCTCTTCTGGCCTGTACCAGACCTGCACACACGTGGCAAAACATACATAAATAACAATAAAATAAAAGGTAAAGAAAAACAACTAACAGCATGGACTATCACAGCAGTACAGATTTGCTGACTATTTTTCTTTCTTTGAGCCTTGGAAAAGTGTACACACACACTACCTTTTGGACCTGGTTCCACTCCTCTGTGGTCATAGTTCATTGAAGCCTGATCATTGATGGTGAACAGTGTCTGCCTTCCCCCGGCCCCATTTTGCTCACTACACTTCACTTACCAACTCTTGCTGAAGGTTCATAGAGACAACAACACCGTGTTCCTTCGCTTCTGGCTAAGCCTTCAGGGCCTTGGGAACTTTTTTCTGTCTTTGCTCACCAGTCAACACCTACTCTTCTTAAAAGATAGCTGGACGTGACCTATTTTAGGGGTCAGTTTGGCGACCGCACCTCCTGTGTGGCTTTTCCTCGCCTTGACCAATATTCCCCCCTTGCAGGGACAGCTGGCCGTTGCAATTCCTATTCTGAACACACTCCTTAGCCACACTGCCAGGCTGCGGGCTTCATTTTTAATGATTTATTTTTATTTTATGTGCATGCATATTTGTCTGCATATATGTCTAGGCACCAACATGTGTGCCCGATACCCGCAGGGGTCAGGAGAGGTCATCACATCTCCTGGAACTGGAAATACAGATGTTTGTGAGTTGCCATGTGGGGGGGGGGGGCTGGGAACTGAACCTGGGGCCTCTGGAAGAACAACCAGAGCTCTTAACTCTTGAGTCATCTCTCCAGCCCTCATGTTTCTTTTTTAATGTAAATGTCTGTCTGTTTCTACTGCCAAGTGGCAAACAGCCTTCAGGCAGCTGTATGGAGTCTTTTAAAGGGCAGGGACTTCAGGTTTTTATTTCGTTTTTCTGGCAGTTCTCATCTCCTTCCAATAAATCACAGTCTTGTTAGCTGAAGTCACTTCCTGGTAATGTGGCCCTAGAATCATAACCATTGCATCCGTGTATCGAGACTGAACCAAATGTCTGAACAGAAGAGACTGAGGTCAGAGCTCTCAGAGGAAAACCAAAGAATTCAAAATCCCCTCATTTATCCAGCGCTATTTAGAGGATGCTGTGCTGCTCCTGGAAATTTAATCAGTCTAGTGACTAGAAAGGTATTTTCTACTGTAGGTCCAGAACAATTCTGCAGACTTCGTTATGGCCTAAAAGTTTTCTTTAAAAAAAAAAAACAAACAAACCAAAAACAGACACATAAAAGCATTAAATTATGCATGTAATATCCTGACACAGGTACACACTATATAATGGTTAATTCGGGTTAAATATATCTTATTTTCTCAAGCATTTGTTATTTCTTTCTGGTGAAAACTTCCAAATTTCTTCCTATGAGTTTTCGAATTGTCTGGCATGTTATTATCTAGATAGAAGATATTCCTGAAGTCACTCGCCACTTTTTTTTTCTCTAATTCCATATTTATGAGGCAGTCTTATGATTAAAAATTTAATCCTGGGGAATACTAGAAAATCAGGAAGGGAGTAGCCTTAGTAATTGAAAACAAACATCCCCGATGATAAGAAGACAAAGGTGTGCAGCCACTGTATAACTGTGTGGCCAGCCAGAGCCATTGTCTCAGTGTGGCAGGAGTTTACAGTGCTCCCTGGCAGGGGCTGCTTGTCCTTTCTGAGAGGCTGTCCGAGGTGAGCTCACTCACTACTGTTCCTCCAGATGTCTCTCCTCCTCTCTGCCAGGACATCTTGGAACAATGCGCAGTCACCCACCCCTGGTGGGATCGCCAAGACCTGCCTCCTTTGCAATCGTGCATGTTTGGACACTAAACAAAACCTAACTAATTGTAATTAGAGAGCTGAGGAAGCCTCAGCTCCTGTAGGATAAACGTGTTTGCCGAGCAAGCAAATGAAGTAAAGACCGGCTCATCCCGCTTTCTTCTGCGATGGTGCAAGAGACAGGTGGCTGGAGCAGGAGGGCCAACGCAGTCGCTGGCCCCGGTACTGTCACTCACCCACGCTTTTAAAATTTCCCTTAGGAAAATACATGGAAATGGAGTACTGAGGTTCTCCCACAGTAACCTTACATTTTCTCCGATCTAGTTCTTAAAGTGAACTCTTAGGCCCAGCAAGAGCCTAAATATAAGAAGGTATGAAGAGAACTCAGAAAACTAATCATCCATCGATGCAAAAAAAACGCAAGAGGTTACTCTTGACCATTGCACAATGGGGTCACCCCTGCTGGTCAGCTAGGAGTGGCACCGGGAGACAAAGACCTTAGGTTTTTAAAAGACACAAGGCTTGATCATCTTCGCCCGTGTCCACTTTCTTGATTATCTTCTTTAGGTGTGTAGATTTCATTATGTTTATCATATCTTGTAGGTCTATATAAGCGAGTATATACCATGTTTGTCTTTCTCCTTCTGGGATACTTCACTCAGAATGATCTTTTCTAGATCCCACCATTTGCCTGCAAATTTCATGATTTCCTCCTTTTTGATTGCTGAGTAGTATTCCATTGTGTAAAAATACCACAATTTCTGTATCCATTCCTCCGTTGATGGACATCTGGGTTGCTTCCAAGTTCTGGCTATTACAAATAAAGCTGCTACAAACATGGTATGATCAATCCTCATTTAGAAAGACAAATGGGATGTGCATTGAACATATGACAGGAATCTACCGCAAAAGGCATCTGAAAGACTCTACCTAGCAGTGTTTCAAAGCAGACACTAAGACTCATAACCAAACCCTCGGCAGAGTGCAGGTAATCATATGAAAGAAGGGGAGTTAGTATGATATGGAAAGGATAGGAGCTCTGCAAGGACCAAATATATCCGGGCACAGGCTCTTTTCTGAGACTGACACTCAACCAAGGACCATCTATGGATATAACCTAGAACTTCTGCTCGGATGTGGCCCGTGGTAGCTCAGTAACCAAGTAGTTTTCCAAAGTAAGGGGAACAAGGACTATTTCTAACAGGATCTCAAGGGCAGGCTCTTTGACCTCCCCACCCCACCCCCAGGGGAGGAGCAGTTCTGTTAGGCCACAGAGGAGGACTTTGCAGCCAGCCCTGAAGATACCTGATAAAACAGGGTCAAATGAAAGGGGAGGAGGTCCTCCCCTATCAGTGGACGTGGAAAGGGGCAGGGAAGAGAGATCAGGGAGGGAATGTGGGGTTGGGGAGGGAATGAGGGAGCAGGATACAGCTGGGACACAGAGTTAACAAAATGTAACTAAAAAGAAAAACAAAATTAAAAAAAAAAAAAAAGACACAAGGCGGGAATTTCCTGGGGTTGCCTTCTTGGCGATTTAGGATTGGATGAGGTGTTTAACTTTTAAAATAATTGGTCACTTCTGGTCACCCTTAGGTCCAGTCAGCCCTGTCGTAAATATCTGATCTTCAAGTCAGTCTGGAATTTCCTGCCATCCACATTTAAATGTGGGAGGGTGAGTAAATCATCCCATGGCTGTTCTGAGGAGTGGGGGTTACAGGCTTTGGATCAAAGGTCAGGAGAAGGATTGGGGCCATTTGGCCCAGTTTCCAAACAAAGCCCATCTCACCGGCGCCAGCTGGTGATTTTTTTCTCCATTTAGTAGAGATCTCTGCTTGTTCTCTTCCTTATCTCTGCCCTCACAGATGGCTAATGTCAGGAACTTTTACATTCCTTGGCTCTCTGGAGAAGCACTAAGAGGCTTTAATTAACAGGGGCCTAAAACTTGCAAATATAAGTTATAAGCAATTAAAAGAAACATAGGTTACAAAGTTAGTCTGATTCTTTCAGAACCATTTGCAAATGTTGATTATTCTACTGTGATTAAGATTAGGTTGGTTGCAAAATATCAGTGTGTCCTATTGAGATGTAAATCCTAAAGGAGAATGTTTGTGCTAATTATTAACTAAATTTAGAAGAACTCTCTAATGGTTTTATAATTACTATTATCAATTTAGAGTCTTCTTGTCAGTTTGAACAAAAGATAGCACCAAGAGTGAACTGGAATAAGCAGAGACACTGAAAACTGATAAATTATTTCCATTATCTAAAAGGTTCTTCTTCTTCTTCTTCTTCTTCTTCTTCTTCTTCTTCTTCTTCTT
>NW_026596109.1:22601316-22606976 GCF_907164565.1 Psammomys obesus | reverse complement strand
TTCTTCTTCTTCTTCTTCTTCTTCTTCTTCTTCTTCTTCTTCTTCTTCTTCTTCTTCTTTTTGTCTTGCATCCACTTTGCAGATTTGGACCAGTTTCTCCAGTTGGGTTAAATAAAGTAAGTACTAAGTACTTAATGTTTTGAGAAGCCAAAATCAACTGATAGTAATTTTTGGCTGGTGGTCTGAGATGTTTTCAGCTCTCCAGCGCCTAATCTCTTGGATGCAGGCCTAAGGCTGACTAGGATGCCAGGCAAAGCCCACTGTTGTCTTCTTTTAACACTTGACCTGCAATTTTTGCCTCCAGAATAACAGACCTATTTCTGAAGAAGTCTTTTTCTTGCCAATGTCATATAGAATACATACAAATTGGGCCCTGAAGTTTAGAGCAATATGCTATTCTGGTCATCCCTGCACTGAGAGTTTGGGTTCTGTAAAGTCTTTGAAAAATGCTTCTGAGTTTTCGTCCTACAGGCAAGGAATTGCCCAGGAACAGAGAAATGAATTAAAGATGGCACAGCTCCCTTGCTTAACGTTTCCTATTTTTTCAGAGGTTTGTTTTGAAACTTTAATGTTATTAATCTACACAACCTTTTACTTTTCATTCAGAACTTATACCAGAATCAAGCTAATAAATTAAAGATGAGTTAGCTCATTGTTGGCTTAACATACAACTAGCATGTTAATCCTGATGTGCTTGCTACTAGGGTTTTAACATTTTTATTATTATTATTATTTTCTGCCTTGTAGCTGTGGTTAGGCAGCAGCAATAAATCAGAACAAAGAAATGAAGATATTGGGGCTTTAGGGAAAACATGTATTAGAAAAAAATTGGCTTGGCACTAAGGGCTGTGTTGCATTAAGATGAATTTTAGAGATACAAGGGTAAGAAAATGCAGACAAATAAATTGTATAAATAATCTGGGAAAGAGCAAGTCTGTACAGACCCCAAGTAACCCTGTAAGCTACCATCAACAGGACTTTCTAATTCCTGTCTAAACAGACCAAACAGGTACACTAGACTTAAATAAATAGCCAGGAGAAATGGGCACAGGGCTAATGCTAAGAAAGTGGGAGGGACAGATAAAGCTCTTTAGAATGGCCCAAAGGATTGGCATAATGGAAGTCAGCGTGGGAACTCAGGCCCTGATAGTGCAGGAGCCTCATAGTATACCGCCTCCCCGCCGATTCCCAGCCCCTGGCCCGGGAATTCGCACTGGCGCCGGAAAGCAGGAAGAGGCGCTCAAATAAAGCTGATGGTATGATTGGAGACACCTCACGTTAGGTGGTATTGATAGGAGCGACTCAGGCCAGCAGGCTGCGGGCGAGTACAGAGGAAGAGGAGCAAAAGGGCCTGTGCTTAGACTTCAGAGGAGCACACGCCTCTCTGCAGGGAACAGACACTGTGCCTGCTCCTGTCTCTGATGTTCCCTAACCCTCTTCTCTGTTCTCTTGACTAGCTAGTCCCTGACCCTGCCTCCCATCCTCAATGGCCTCTCTGTCCGGATGACATTTCCCTGATCCCCCCAGCTCCTCCAGCGAGGTAGCCGTGACAAACACCAGTAGCCGGCTCCAGTCGGTGGTACCCTTAGCGATGACTACGCTACCGCAGCCGGCCCGGCTGAGCGCCGTGCACCGCCCTTAGAAGCGACGCCTGGGTGGTGGAACACACCTGCAAATCCAGAACTGGGCGGGCTGAGGCAGGAGGACTGGAGTCTAAGGCAGCCTGCGCTGTGACTCACAAACAAGACGAGAACTGGGGGAGAAGGTGGGATATTTCTTTGGTATCGTGGGTTTGCAGTGCCTCAGGGCAGGCGGAGGGAGCCACTGTGTATTCTCTTTCCTTAACTTCTTTTGTTAAAAAAAGAAAAGTTTAAACGCCTTTACTTGTGATGGCGGCCTGTGCGAAATGCCGGAGAGCAGGGCGGGAACCAAAGGGCAGCCTGCAAGAGGCAGGTCTCTTCTACTGGAGGGCTTCCAGGGACTGAAGGCAGAGCGTCAGGCCTGGCAGCAAGGCCCTCTCCCTGCGGACATTCCCGCCTGCCCTGCCTTTACCTCTTAACCAACTGAGAGCAATGCGCGGACTTTGACCTCAAAATTCAGGACGATCTGAGAGATTAAGTGTGAAGTCAGGATGTTCATGTCCAGTGACAGGGGGAAAAAATGTTTAAAAGTCAGTAACAGAAAATGCACACATTAGCACGCTGTTTTGAAAAACAAACAAATAAATGGAGGCCGACTGGTGCAAATTTTCAAAAGTCGGTGACCAAGGCCACTTCTGGCCGAGCAAGGGCAGCTTGTGTGAACGCTGAAGGCTTGGGCTCTCGCGAGATCTCTAAGCTTTCGGCGGGTACCAGCGAGAGGCTGCCCGGATCTGCAGAGGTGCGTTCCCCGCCGTGTCCAGCCAAGCTCTGGGTGAATCTAAACGCTAACAGTGTGTTTCTTGGCTCGGGAACGGACAGTGAGATCCCGTTTGCAGGTCTGCCTGAGCCCCCGAAGCCGGCACTCCCCACCCAGGCTGCAGCTAACGCCGGGCTCCTCCGAGCCTTTGGCCAAACGCTAGCTTCATTTCAATACTGCACCGTCAGGACTTTATAATTTGTCCCCCCACCGCGCTTCCTCTCCCAAATCTCTCTTGCATAAATGATTTACTATTTGTCCCTAAAGCAGAAGATTTTATGCCTTGTCTCTTTCGATAAGAGGATCCTGCGGTTGCTTTTCTTTTGTGCTGTGCATGGTTTTTATTTTGTTAATTCAAAGTTGAGCAGAGTAACTAGTTCAGTGAGGAACAGCAAATGTAACGGTTCCGCCGTTGCAATGGCTAAGACAGTCAATCTTCGCTGGCCCATTATCACCAGGACCCTGTTGAATTTGCTCTCCTAGCGCAAGTTAGCAAAGTGTGTTTCTTAAAATAGGTTTTTACATGTTCTTAGCTCTCCAAGCTAAACGCATTTAAGGGCAGGGCGCTTAAGGCTCTTAAGATTAAGTTAAGAATGGAAACTTATAAGTCTTAAAGGATGCTTTTTTTTTTTTTTCATTTGAAAAAAAAATGGAAGCAATTCTTTCTGGATGTACTCTCATGTAGGAATGCAGAGTTCTATATTTAATATGGGATTATGAGATTTATATTTCTCTCCAGTTTCTTTTAAGGTAGCACTTGGGATATTAATGGATCATGCAAAAGGTATGTAGTGTAGTTCTTTTTTCCAGGGGTCACTAGAGTACCTGAAAGCTACAAAACTAAAACAAAATAAGCAACAAACTTACCATCTTCATTCGCCCAGAGTGAATGTCTGGTGAACACCCTAAGTGCTGTCTGCCCCAGAAGCCATCTCTGAGGTCTGCTGTCTGCTGCGGAACACACCTGACGCTCGGAGCTTCTTCCTCTCAGAGCTTTTCTTTTTGGACTGGGGGCATGGTCCTTTATCAAATTCCCGTCACCACTTCACCTGCACTTTTCTTATTTTCTCAAAGGTTCTAGAGTGGTTTCCCCAGAAACGCTGACGAGAAAGAGAAACCCAGTTCGTAGCTTCTTGTCAGTGCCATGCCCTACCTGATATGCAAGGAGACGAATGGCAAAAAAGCTCTGGAGATGCTTCTGAGGTCTCATGTGGTCAGGTTTCTTCATTTAAATGAGCTACAGCACTGTTCAAGAAGGATGGCTTTTGAATGTAAAATCTTAGGCCTCTAATTATTTTTTTCCTCCAGAAAATTTTAGAATAATTTAAATTCTAACATAGACTCCAGACTTAGAACCAGACATATAATGACTTCCTATCCCTTCATAGTAACCTACAAATGAAATTTGAAAGTCTATACAGTTCTTCAACACTTTTAAAAATTGCTAGTTCAGGTTAATATAATACAGCCAGGATGAAACCCATATAATTGTTGATAGCTGGTCCTCCCCTGATTTCCTAATTGAGCAAGAGTAAGGTAAGCATTGGTATTTTATGGTCCTTACGGTATAAATAAATCCATTAAAATGGAAATATAAGTAAATTTAAAGGCAATAAAGGATTCACAGGATACACAAATGCCTCATGTAGTTTGGATTCAAATAGTTCTTTCTTTCTTTTTTCTCAAGCTAACATGCAAGGACTATCCAATACTGCCTCTCCTCCTAGAGTTGTAAATAGATTGGTTAGTGCATAAGAACACTTTGATTTCGCTGAAATGCCAAGCACACCTCAGGAGGCTGGGAAGGAATGGTTACACAAATTCCTTCCCACCATGCCCTAGTTTGCCTAGGTTGTGGAGTTATTTTCATAGGCCCTCCTAGGTCCTCATCAGAAAGCGAAGAGCATTCAAGATCAGATTGCCAAATTTCTCACCCGTGCTTCGCGATCATTTCCAGGCAATGTAGGATGCGTGTCTGAAGAAGGCTGCAGTAAGGGAGCAGAGGGAACCATTGCTGTCTCCTGCGTACCCCTGATTGCTGAATGGCTGCCAAGCGGATCAGCCCTCCACCGGAGCCATCTGGTTCCATAGCTGAAGCGACAGCATCGGCAGTGAGCTGCGGACATTCCCGCTCGGTCCTGCCTTCCTGATAGGTAGCGGCCATGCAATCATAGATGGATGCGCTCCTGGAGCGTCCAGTGGTGAAAGACTGCCTGACCATCATACCCCCATGGGAGGGGAGTGCACCTGCCCCTCGGTGAGTAGCAGCAGCCGCGGAGCCTGAGCGGCAGCCGAAGACGTGGTCAAGGGTGGGGGTCAGCTTGCCAGTCCATCGGCGACGTAGGACCCCGTGGTTGTTCTGGAGTCTGCCCCTAGAATCACATCCCCACCAAATCACACAGACGTGATCGTGGACCCTGGGGAGACTCCTCGGTCTCCTCAGTCTGCGGTGAGAGCCTTCAGCCCTAAAGTCGGTGCAGCAACCACTCCAGGAACAGCTAAGGCGGCCGCCATCCTCCTCTTCTGCTGCTGCCACAAAGCAACCTACTTCTGGTTGTTCATGAACAGGGAAAATCTCTTTCTCCATTACTTACCAACTTCAAGGTTTGATCATCAATCCATAGTCGATTCATTCAAAGAATTATCCCTCCCTTCCTTATGATTATCCTCATCTTCCTTAAGTATTTTGGTAACAGTCCAAATTAATGCCCAAGTGACCCCAACCCGCACAGGAATCTCCTCCCCCGCCCTGTTTATATGTCTTTTCAAGGTTCTTTCGGACTCTGTGCCATAATCCTTCATCTAATGTTTCTTCTTATGGAAACCAGGGATTATATTTGTGCTCCTCCTTTCTTTAAACAATGGCGTACAAGCTGGACGTAAGGCGAGGGCTTCTGCCCCATTATGCTCACCTCTCTCTTCCCGGAGGATCCCCACTCTTTTATCTCATAACTGGCTTCAGGTCCCTGATACGTGGCTCCACTCGTTTACCACTAAAGCCGGTGGGACCTGGGAGAATGAAGCCTAAAAATGAGGCAGATTAAGGTCTCGTGCAATAGGCAGCTTTGTTCAGAGCATCGGACAGTTTATACTGGGGGTTAAGAAGATTCACCTAAGTTAAGTGCACTCCTCACATCCCCAAAACAATTCTGTGTTTTGAAGAAACTGAGGTCACAAGACTCGTCTTGCTTTCTTGGAGCTTTCTCACATGATTACATTATTATTATTATTATTATTATTATTATTATTATTATTATTATTAT
>NW_026596109.1:22502125-22601306 GCF_907164565.1 Psammomys obesus | reverse complement strand
ATTATTATTATTATTATTATTATTATTATTATTATTATTATTATTATTTGTATGTGTGTGTGCACACACATTGGTGTTTTGCCTGAATGTATGTCTGTATAAGATCACTTGGAACTGTAGTTACAGACAGTTGCGAGCTGTCATGTAGGTGCTGGGAATTGAACCTAAGTCCTCAAAGGGCAGCCAGAGCTCTTAACCACTGAACCATCTTTCCAGCCTATGATTCCATTCTTGGATTGTGTTCTGACAATGATGTTTAGAATAAAAAGGGGGAAAAATATGAGATCAAAGAACATTTGGAAATCAATGAAGTATTATCTACTTTTCCCATTGCTGTGGCCAAACACCTGATTGCCTCCCCCCGCAAAAACAAAACAAAACAAAACCCAACTTGGGGAAAAAAGGGTTTATTTTGGCTTACTGTTTGAGGGGATACAGTCTATCACAGTGGGAAAGCCAAAAACCAGCTCTCAGCTACCTCAACAAAATCAAATAACATTTACAAGAACACCTAGGAGAAATCCTGAGCGAGCCTTTTCTGCATGGCTCACCTGAAAGATGCACAAGGTTCTTGAGAACTTTGCCCCAGCAGAACATTGTCAACCTAGGCCAAAAGGAACAGCATGAAAAGAAAAAGCAAACAGCTCTCAAGCTTCAGAGACAGGAAATGGGCTAAGATTGCATAGTTGCAAAACAAAGTTTTCTTTTCAGTAAGACAGGGAAGAAGATCTTTAAGAGCCATGTACTGCTAATGATAATTCCCAGGCTGTGAGGTCTAATGGGGTTTCCTCGTTGCATTTCCCATCTGCGTGGGCCTTCTCTCCCTCTGTCCATTGTCTTCCTTTTTGAACTGCAATATCTGTTATTGTCCTATGCTTACCTCACTGTTGTATTTTCAGAGCAAATAACTTGTTTTCTAGTTTTTCAGATCTACAGAGGTGTACTTTAACATGAATTACAATCAGAACCTAACCCAAATCTGGCTTAGATGATCTAGATTAAAAAGGAAAAGAAATACAACGGGTAAGGGAAAAAGGAATAAAATCTACAACTAAAATTTACATTTTTTTTTCTAGGCATTAGTAGTTCATGCCTGTAATCCCAGCCCTTGGGAAGCAGAGACAGAAAAAAGTCCCAAGTTCGAAGCCAACCTAGTCTATATAGGTAGTTCTAGGCCAGCCAGAAAGACATAGGGAGACGCTATCTCAGGAAATCTTCCACGTTGATTAGAGAAATGTCTTTTTGCAGTGGGTAGTGGTTAATGCAGAGATACAGAACTGGTCAAAGTGTGAGAATAAAGACCCCAGTGCCCCGCTCTGGTTAGGACCTCTGCGTCAACCTCTCACTATCAAAGCTCAGGGAACTTTGAAGACGAGGGGGCAGGAAGACTGCCAGAGCTGAGGAGGAGTGTCCTCTGGACACGGCGTGGCTGCCGCACACTGATGTTTACAATCCACACAGCTGGACAGTTCAAGTTCCAGCCCAGGGGTGGAGGGGCTCCGCCAAGGGTGAGAGGGTCACTCTCCTTGGGGGATGCAGCTGCCTGGAGCCCGTTTGTGCCCCAAGGGTGGCCACATACCCATGGGCATCACTAACTGGACTCAGGGGTTCGCTAATAAGAAATAAAATGAGAAGAGGACATAGAAGGGAGATAGGGTTCGGGAGTTAGGTAGCAGTGGAAAGCTATGGACAATATACATTTCATAAACATACGGATCTTTCAAAAAATAAAACATTATTGAAAATAATTATCTTTATAGTCAATGAACTTTTGCATACTTATTCAAAGCACTATATGTAAATACATAGTTATTTATGTGTGGGTAGTAGCTACTGTTAAAGATTAGCATATATGCAAATTTAAATTACCAGCTTTACAAAGTTTTCTTTTCTCTTCAGATAAAAGTGAAGATCTCAATAATCTTTTCCTATAAAAAGACTTGATATAAGCCTGCATTTTACTAATGTTATTCTGATCACTAATTAACATAAAGTAGTTTACATACAAACTTTAGTCTAATTTAGACTCATAGGAGCTTCAGGAGGCAAAATGAACCTAACAACATTACCTCACTTTATGGAAGAGAAAATAAATAATTAGAGGAGGAATAAGAAAGCTTGTCTACAGGAGAGTCAACAATTAGTGACTGATCTGGAAGAAAACACAAGCTTATTAATTTGAGCTCCTACCTTTTATGCTAGCTTTTTTATACCTGTCCTTCATAATCTCAAATAAAAATATGCATGCTCCCCATTTTTAGGGAATTGATGCTTATACAACAAACATCTTTAATTATATATAACATTCCCATTTAATACTAAAGCATTAAAACTTAAATGGTAAAAACTGAAAGCTTTTCCCTAAAGTAATAAGGAACAAGGCAAAAGTGCCTACTCTAATGTTTTATATTCAAGATAATACTAGGAGTCCTAGCCAAAGCAATCAAGCAAGCTTTAAAAAGAAATAAGGGACATTCAAAGAAAAAAAGAGAAAAAAATAAAATAATTCTGTTTTCCTAAAGAAAAATAGATTTACCATATGACTAACAAAGCATGCTCTGGGTAGACTGTACCCAAAAGTAGTTAGAGCAGTCTCAGAGAGCTATGCGCACACCCGTGTTATCACAATATCGTCCACAATAGCCGAGAGGTAAAAGCAACTTAAATGCCCATCAACTGATTAATCGATAAAGAAACTGTGGTATTAACAAGTGAGGAAGAGCCAGGCATGGCGGCATACGCCTATAATCCCAGCACTCAGAGAGGCAGAGGCAGGAGGATCACTGTGAGTTTGAGGGCAGCCTGTTTACAAAAGAGAGTCCAGAAAAGCCAAAACCACATAGCGAACCCTGTCTCAGAAACAACACAGCAAAGAAAATAATACAGGGTGGGGGCCTGCTACAGAGGGTCCTCTGAAAGGATTCACCCAACAGGGGATCGAAGCAGATGCTGAGACTCATGGCCAAACTTCGGGCATAACACAGGGTATCTAATGGAAGAAGGGAGGGGTCTGGGGATAGAGGGACATGGAGGGGACAGGAACCCCACAAGGAGACCAACAAAGCTACAGGATCTGAGTCCTGGGGATCCTGCAGAGACTGATGCACCAACAGAGGACCATGCACGAGAGGACCTAGACCCCTGCTCAGATGTGGCCAATTGGCACCTCAGTCTCCATGTGGATCTCCGAGTGAGGGGAGCAGGGGCTGCCTCTATCGTGAACTCAGTTGCCTGCTCTTTGATCACTTGCCAGGCCATGGAGGAAGAGGATGCAAGCAGTCCTGATGAGACTTGATAGCTAGGGTCAGATGGAAATAAATGGTGGAGAACTCCCCCTTTCAATGGACTAGGGGAAGGGGATCGGGGGTGAAGAGGAAGTGAGGGTGGGACTGGGAGGAGTTGAGGGGGAGCTTCAATTGGGATATATAATGAATAAATTGTGAAAAAAAATAAAATTAAAAAAGAAAATAATATAGTTAACCAAAACAACCAACTCATGGCCGAGTCCCAGTTGTTGAAGTCCCATTGCAGAAGCATACAAAATACAAAAATTAAAAAATAAATGACCCCATTCTTGTTTCCCTCCCCGTTCCGTCTCCTGCCCAGTTCCCTCTCTTCATCCAGTTCTGCTTTCTATTCTATTTCCCCTTCTGAGTGACATTCTGACACCCTCCCTTGGGCCCTCCTTGGTACTTTGCTTCTTTGGGGCTGTGGATTGTGCTGTGGTTATCCTGTGCCGTACGTCTAATATCTGCGTATAAGTGAGCCCGTGCCAGGTGTGTCTTCCTGGGTCTGGGCTACCTCACTCAGGATGATCTTTTCTAGTTCTAGCCATTTGCCTGCAGATTTCATGATTTTCTTTTTTAAAATAGCTTAGGAGTATTCCATTGTGTAAATGTACCACAATTTCTATATCCATTCCTCCATTGAGGGACATCTGGGTTGTTTCCAGATTCTGGCTATCGAAATTTTGGGTCTATCCTGAGACCCTCTTTTAAAAACCCCACACTTCAGAGACAATTAACCCAGGCCCATGGGGGCTTTCAGAGACTGAGACATCAACTAAGGAGCGTGCCTGGTCTGGACCTAGGTCCTCTGCATGTATGTGGCCAACAGGTGGCTTGGTCTTCATATGGGTCACCTGGCAAGTGGAGAGGGGGGCTGTTTCTAACATGGACTCTATTGCCTGCTTTTGGATCACCACCCCCTGGCAGCGCTGCCTTGCTGGCTTCAGGGGATGAGGATGTGCTCAGTCCTGATGTGATTTGATGTGCGGGGGAGGGTTGATGGGGAGGAGGGGACTCCCCTTTTCTGTGGAGAAACAGAGAGAGGAAAGAGAAGGAGGGAGAGGGCGACTAAAAGGAGAGAAGGGAGGGGCACCCTTTTGATGTAAAGTAAATAAACTTAAATAAAATTTTAAAAAATGAAAAAAAAATTTAAATGACAACATAATTCCTCCAAACACGTGTTCTAATGAAAGCGAATTAGATGAAATCCTGGACAAGGACTTCAGAAGAATACTTTTAAGAATGCTCAATAAAATGAAAGATGATACAAATTCCTGAGTTAATTCAGAAAACATAAATAAATAGCTGAGTGAGGTAAGGCTATCAACATAGGGTATGGAGGATTAATTTTTTCCTGTTGGTATATTCCTTATTGAGGTAAATACACAGATGGGGGAATCTAACTTAAAGTGCTTGGAAATGAAAACTATCAAATAGAAAGCTCAGCAAGAACCGTATCAACAGAAGGATCAAGTAGGAGACACCTACCACAGCCCAAAGACAAGACAGGTTCATTTTAGGATGACCAGGAAATGGCAAAAATAAAACAACAGGAGCTTATGCACCCAATGTGTGCCATCTCCGAGTCATCTTGAAAGGGCCAAATATGTGATTTATGAAAATCTTATCTAATACAATAAAATTGAAAGTTTCTTAAATTCTGATTAAAACTGAATTAAAAGCAAGTAATAGAATGTCAAGATGGCTCAGAAGGTATAGAAACTTGTTGCGACCTGAGTTTGAACCGCAGGATCTACATGGTTAAAGAGAACTGAATTCTGCAAGCTGTCTTACCACCCAAGTGCTGGTGGGAGGCACACTCACACACAGGCACACGCACACTCACACATGCACACACTGAACAAATAAATAAATAATGTAGTTAAGGGTACCTTCCTCTTTATAAAACTCTTTGTACTGATTCTTTGTGAATTTCGCATCGTGCATCCCAATCCTACTCATCTCCCCATCCCTCCATATCCCTCTACCACTGCAGCCTTCCCCCAAAAGAAAACTAACAAATCTCACCATGGAAGCTGCAGCATGCCCCACAGTACACACTTTGTCCACACTTCTTTGCTTGTAAATGTTCACCGCGGTGAGCCATTGGTCTGGTTCCAGGCCTCTGGCTTCTGCTGCACTCTCAATACTGGGTCCTCATTGGGAATCCTCTCGGATATCCTGTTGTTGACTGTGTCATAAGATCCTGCAGCTTTGGTTCTGGAGGACCGGCCCCTTCATGTGCTCCAGCAGTTCACTGATGGGGTAGATGTTGGGGTGGGCCACTCCGAGCCCTGGATCTGGGCCTGGGTGGGAGCTGAGCTGGTCGGCCTGCCGGCTCTCCTGCACCCACGCCACCAGGCCAGCTCTCCAGCACTGCCCCAGCTGGCTCATCCAGTGCCACAGCCGGCAAGGGGCAGGGCCAGCTCTCCCGCACAACCCAGGTAAGCAGCACTGCCATCTCTACTGTGCCGGCACCATGCCATCACAAGGCCGGCAAGGGATGCCCACATGGCCATGGGGGGAACATGGGCTATGGACATCAACACAGACCCCTGCTGCTTCAGAGCCGCCGACCCAGGCATGGTCCTTGGCGGCAGCGCAGGCCAGGACCTCACCATGGCCGCAGGTGGCGTTGCTGGCTACTGACAGGCTGGCCCTCGTCACCCAGGAGTCTCCAGTTCTGCAGCTCTCCATTGTGAACACACCATTCTGCTTCCCTGCTCCTTCCATCTTTCCACCACTTACTTGATCGTCTTAATGGTGCCCTGGGCCTCTGGGTGTCTTCTTTGTGGTACCAGGCAGGGGTTGTCAAGAATATATTTTTAAAAATAAAGTGAGACAAAAACACAACATACTGGGAACTGTGGAATACAATCAAAGTGATTTCAAGAGGCAAATCTATAGTTACAAATTCCTACTTTAAAACAATCAGAAAGCTAGGCATGGTGGTGTACGCCTTTAATCCCATCACTCAGGAGGCAGAGGCAGGCAAATCTCTTTGAGTTCCAGGTCAGCCTGGTCTACATAGGGAGTTCCAGGACAACCAGGGCTAGTGAAACTGTCTCAAATAAATAAATAATCAGAGAGGCTGGACGATGGCAGTGTTCAGTTCTCAGTACCCACATCAGGTAGCTTACAACCACTATAACTCCAACTTCAGGTGAATCTGGTGCCTCCTCGGGCACCTTTGCACGCACACATGCGCACACGCACATACACACCTGCATAGTTTTGAAAATCAGAAAATTCTCAAATAAATAGCCTAATGATATACCTCAAAATCTTACAAGGAGAGTAAGAAGACAAATATCAAATCAACAGACAGAAAGAAATGAAAAAGATCAAAGCAGAAAATAATAGAACAAGAAATGAAAAGAATCATACAGAGAACCAATGAAACAAAGGCGGTTTTTGAAAAGATAACAAGATCAACAAACCCAAACTAACCAAAAGTGAGAGAATTTCACACTAACAAATTTAGGAGATGAAAAAGAAGACATTACAACAGACATCAATAAAATACAGAAAATCAATAGAAAGTACCTTTCAAAACCTGTGTTCTAATAAATTGGAAAAAAATAAATTAATGGTTAATTTCTAGACATATATGATCCACCAAAATCCAACCAAGACTTAAATAAAGCCACAATGAGCAATGAGATGGAAGCAGTAAGAGAGTCTCCCACAAAGGGGAGAAGGGGTAGAGTCGCTGCTGAATTCTACTTCTCAAATTATTCCCCCAAACAGTAAAAGAATGGGCAGCTAGCAGAATCAGTCTACAAAACCAACACAGCCTTGACACAAAAGCCAAATAGGGGTACCACAACGGAAAAGTGTATGTCAAGGTCTCTGATGAAGCGTAGAAGCAAAAATTCTCAATAAAATACCTGCCAACCTTCTCATGCTGTGCAGAAGTCAATTCCAAATGGATCAAGGAGCCAAGTGATAGACCCTCAGTGCTGAAACTTCTAAAAGAGCAGGGTGTATACTTCAAGATACAGGCTCAGACAAGGTCTTTCTCAATAGGACCCCAGTAGCCCAGGAAGTGGGAACAAGTGGGCCTTCACAAACGTAAAAAGCAGGAACATGTGGGCCTTCACGAATGTAAAAGGCTTCTGCATTGCAAAGGAAGCTTGTTTGACTGAAGAGGCCTCCTTCAGAATGGGAAAAAATTAAATAAAATAAAAACATCTTTGGCTGCTATAAATCTGATGGAGGACTAGCATCTAGAATATAAAAAGAACTCAGAAAGCTAAATGCCAAGAAAGCCATGCACATTAATGGACGGTAGGTCCGAACAGAGAGTTCTTAGGAGAAGAAATATTCCTGAGAGGGTTCACCATCTTAGCCAGCAGAGAAACGCAGATTTAAACTACTTTGCAGTTTATCTTCCCCCGGTCAGACTAAGATGAAGAAAACAGAAGACAACAAATGCTGGTAAGATCGTGGAGCCCTCAGGCGCCGCTGGTGGGAGCGCACAGAGGTGCAGCCAGCGAGGAAATCAGTGTGGTGCCTCCTTGAAAACAAAAGCAAGACCCCTCTCCACGCTGCCCAGGGACGGGCCCAGCCGGTGTTGCTGATTCCCATCGTTAGCGTGAAGGGAAACTTAGGCCTTAAGTCTGAGGAGGACCCGGAAGCAGCTCGGGCTCTCACTGCCACGTGCCGTCTCCATCCCCTCCTCCTGGCCAGGCCGTGCTGAGGTTTGCGGCTGCCCCAGCTCCGGCTGCTCAGAGAGGCGACTTCCGTCAACCTGCCCTGCGCGGCTCTGGGTAACACAGGCTCCTCTGCACCACGTGGACGTGGCTCCCTCCGCCGGTCTGCTGTGGTAGATGCCAGCTCCCGAGTTCACTGCCGCTCGGCCCGAGGTGGCAGACTGGTCTGAGGGTGTGCAGATGCCCTCTGAACCCACCCGGAGCAGCCAGCCACGCGGGACTGGTCAGCAGCTCCACAGCACAGGCCAGAGAGAGAGAGAGAGAGAGAGCTGGAGCCACCACTGAGGGCTCCTAGCTCCTCAGCTGGAAAAAGCCAAACAAACAGAAAACCCGGAAGCGTAGCCACCATGTGACCCGGCTCTACCTCTCCTAGGCACACACGTTCCCCTGTGTTCACTGCTGCTCTAGTTACAATGACTAGGACAAAGAAACAACTTAGATTTCCATAAGCCGACGAACGCATAATGAAGCGTGGCGCTACACGCAAAGGAATTTTATTCAACTGTAAAGAAACCGAAATTGTGCCTAGGTAGGTGGAACTAGGAAGCACAGAGTGAGAAAGACCAGTGTTCCATGTTCTCTGTCATATATGTCTCACAGCATCGCACCTCTAAGTTTGTGTGCTTAACTAGGAACGCCTGTAGAATCCAGTTCTCGGATGAAAGGTGTGTGATAGGGCTCAACCAAACCAAACAGTAAACAGGATTTTACGGTTCACAAATTTGGGGGTTCACAGTGGCATCAAATATCCTGTAACACTAAGGATGTTTTTTAAATATGGAAACATACTATTTATAAGCTTCCTAAAATTGATAGATAGGCATTAGATAGATAGATAGATAGATAGATAGATAGATAGATAGACAGACAGACAGATAGAATTAGGGGTTATCCTACACATAAGATAATGCCCCTCCCAGAAGTCATAGGTTGCCAAATAAAAAGCTCAGTGGTAGGCGTGGGGTGCCTTCTCTCAAAGTGATGGTCAGGAGTTTCCCAGAGTTCCAAGAACAACACAACCATTGCTGTTCTCCTTGTTGCCCTGAGAACTCGATGGGATAGTCCTCTTGCTGGAAATATCACGCACATTGGTCAGCGCACACAGAGAAATAAAGTTGGAAGTGACGGGGAAGCCTCCTCCCATCTTGCTAGCTTGCATAGCGCTAGAGGCTGCTCTGCAGGCTGCTGGAGGCTGTGGTCAACAGCCTTACCGACCTCCCAGCTTGCACAGCGCCAGAGGCGGCTCTGCAGGCTGCTGGAGGCCGTCGTCAACAGCCTTACCGACCTGTGAACTGCGACAAACGACCGAGGTGGCAAGATGGTCTCCCAGATGCAACAGTGGCACAAATGTTGGGGGGGGGGGGCTATGACTGTCTGAGGGGTGTAAGGGCCGCTCCAGAGACAAAATGCTGGCACTGTAGATCTTGCCAAGAGTTCTGGGGCTCATAGGCCCAGGGGTGCTTCTACTGATATTATTTTGTTAAACAAATAGAATATTAAACTGCCCTTTAAATTCATATTTTTATACACATAGATAACTGCAGTTCTTAGACCTTATCAAAGAAAAAAATGTAATGCTTTTGATAGCAGTTAACACAAAAGCTCACAAGGGGCCAAAGCACAGGGACTAAATGTTTGTCCAGTGCTTGGCCACAAGTATATGTGTATTTATATATACATGTTTGTAAGTATGTATGTATATCTTGGCTCTCCCCTCAAGGCTCAGGGACCAATGCAGAAGAAAGAAAGGGTAAGAGCCAGAGGTCAGGGGGAACCAGAGTGAAACAGTAGCTTCTGGACATGATGGGCCAGAACTCACAGCAGCTGATGTTGCCTGCACAAGATCTGCAAAAGATTAGTCTTGTCAGCTCTCAGGTTTGGGCCGGGAAGAGCTCAGGAGCCTCCAGCCTAGCTGAGGCGCTATTGGTGGTTGGTGGCTACTGGTTGTGGGGTAGTTTTCTTACAGATGTGGTACCTGATAGGTTGAGCATGGTCGTGTGGATGACGTCATACCTCTGAATATTTAGACAGCACAAATTAGACTTGATGGGTTGGTTATTTAAAAAAAAAAAAAAAGAATAAAGTTCAGAGTGGGTGTGGTGGATTCGGGAGGAATGGGGGTAAATATTACCAAATTACATTGTATACGTGTAGGAATTCCCAAAGAACTAATGGAACATATTTTAAAATACTCGCAAACCAGATTAAACAACATACTAAAAATATCATTTATCATGATCAGATTGGCTTTATCCATTGACCAGAGACGTAAGGATAACCGGTTAAACACACATAAACCAATACACTTGATGGAGCATATAAGTGGATTCTAGGACAGGAATCACCCTAGGTAAGTGCAGGTAAGTCCTTAGATAACGTCTACTGTCATTTCATAATAAATAGCCTAAGAAACCAGGCACAGAAGAAACATATCTCAACATAACAAAGGCTGCATGTAACAAACCCACAGCCCACATTCTACTAAATGGAGAAAAGATGTAAGTATTCCCCACAAACCAGGAATGAAGAGAGGGTGTCTCTCTCTCTGAGTTTATTCAATAAATTGCTTAAAGTTTTTTAGGTTCAGCAATAAGACAAGAGCAAGAAACAAAGGGACTACAAATAGCAGAGAAATTATTCCTATTTGCAAACTGAGCCGTGGTTAATAAAAATCCCCGGGCTGGTGAGATGTTGTGTGGGAAAAGGCACTTGCTGCCCAGCTCTCCTATGTGGAGACAGAAGGAGAAAGAGGGGCTCCCAGGAGCCAGCCTGCCATCTCCATTGGAAAAACAACAACAACAACAAAAGCCATTTCATGATCTACATAAGATGCTTTTCCTGGCTAATGAAATCTGACACATCTTAAAGCAGTTAACAATATGTGGTTCTCACTGTGCGCTGTTCGCAATGTCGCATTAATTACGATGAACTCAGCTGGCTTTGTCTAAGAACAGGAAGGTGTTAGTTTGGGAGAACAACACTTATGATGCCTTATTCTCTGTTAGACCTAAAGTTATACACTTGGGAGCTTTACATGCAAAACATGAATTTTCTAAATAAATTTTAATGTTGAATCAAGAACTCCCTTATGGAATAATCTTTGTAGATTTGCCATCTTTACACTGTAGAGCCTACATTAAAAGTATATTTGAAGCATCGTCTTTATGCAAATCACTGTACTTGGCATCTTGAGAAATATAAATGACTTGCTCCTACAGCCTCTGGACTCGGGGATCTTGTGTTTCCAAGGTAATTTGAAAAACTTCTGATTCTCAAATTATGTTCCAATGAATTATTTACCTTCGCAACTCTCCTGATTTATTTTTCATCAAGCACTGGTAAGTCTTATGAAGGTGGTTCTTCAGCCTGGCCAAGGTAAAGTGACCCAAGGCTCCTTAGAATACACAGAATATTCTCTCCTGGCACACATACCTATGCGTGTGCTCTTCAGTAGAACTGGGGTGGGTTTTTGTTTTTTTCCAAGTCCTTGAAGGATGCAGATAATTGCAAAGGGATAAAAGTCTTCTCTTTAGAATGCTCTAAAAGCTGATTGGAATTATAGCTAACTAGCTTGCTGAATGTACTACAAATTCCACAAATTATTAGATTCTGTAATGTAGATGAGAGAACTGATGGCATGAAAATTCTACTTTAATAACTTAAATAGGGAAGAAAACTATAAATATGACAAAAATGTTACTCAAAGAGTATATTGTCTTTAAATGAATAGAGCATGTGGAAGATAAGTTTCCATGCTTCTGATGTCAAGCAGGTTGAAATAAACAATTATTAGTGACAACTTTCAACTAAGATAATGTGACAGCTATTAAAATTATGTTTTAAACTCACTTTCAGACTCATATCTTATATACTGACCCAAAGAACAGTATTTTAAAATAATTATCCAATATATTATCTAAAACATTCTGAATGACTCGACATAGTCAATAAGCAACGTTACGAATGGATACCGAAGTAGTCAGAAATGGAAACACTTTTAGCTGTTCAATAATTACATGTCTGTTTGAAAGAATGAAAGGATATGTGGAGTGTGGTTTCTTTTGCATGAAAAATGCTTGGGCTGAAAGCTTTCTGAGATAGTCTAGAAAGATTCTAACCATTGGCAGAGTCCCCTTGCAGAGTGTGGGCATGGAGAGTGAGCATGGGAAAATATGTGGGAGTAGTTAGATGTCTCACTTTCTGCTTGTATTTATGCATATTCTACATGAACCCAACACTGAGTGACTTTTCTAATAAAGTTAACAATAAGAATGAGCACAGACCGTCTTCATCTGACGGCTACCTCAAACACGGAGCTCCAAAAGAGACTGCAGTTTTAAGTCCCTGACAACCTCAGCCTTGCCCTAGGAATAACTCCAATCCATGCATCAGCCCCAATTGAACTGTTGGGGAGATAATTCAAATTTCAAATAGTGTAACTCACATCTTGCATTTTATGTGACTCTGGCTATGAACACTTGGACTCTCAAGATTACATTTATTAGATTATTGCTTATGCCCAGAAAGGATCTCAGAATGTCCAGGCATACCTGCCCTCTCAGTACCCTTCCTGTTCCTAACTCCTGGTGCTGTAATGGTGTTTTACATGGTTTTGTCCTCTGGATGGAGCTAAGAATGGCCCCTCCACCCTCTGCGTCTTCCCACAGGCATTCTGTGTCCACTGACATGGACTGCTGGTTCAGAAGAAGATAGGTTGAGTCCATTAGACTCCCCTTTCAAGACCTGGGATTCACAAGCAGCAGCTGAAACTGTGGTTACCATAATGCTTAGCTGCAGGCTGGCCAGTGGGGGTAGCTCGTCTGACGCAGAAGAGAGGCAGGTGGGGGCTGCAGAGATGGCTCAGCTGATAAAAGCACTGTCTGCTCTTCCAGAGGTCCTGAGTTCAATTCCCAGCAACCACATGGTGGCTCACAACCTATATGCTGAAATCTGATGTCCTCTTCTGGCGTGTAGACGTACATGCAGATAGAGCACTCAAATTAGAGCACTCAATGCATGAATAAATAAAATCTTTTAAAAAAAGAGAGAGGCAGGTAGACTGTGAATCTGTGATGTGTTCCCAAGAGGAAGGAGGGTAGTTACTACCTGACCCTGGTTCGACTTCCATTTCATATATGTCTTGAAAGACTCTTTTTAAAAATAACTTAAGTAGATTCTTTACAGCCAAAAGATTTTACTTACGACACAAACCTGGTGGCCTCTGGATTTTTTTGTTTGTTCATTTTTGTTTAATTTGGAAGTCCTAATTAATAACAGCAAATTTTGACCTAGTAAGAAAATCACTCTTCCAAAAAGTTTCAACTGGCATTAATTCTCCTCAAAGAGAGATAGGCAAACCTCATATGATTGGTGGAAGCATATACTGTTTGGACCCCTTTGAAGGGAGAAGAATTACACGGATATAAAAATGTATAAAGGACGCGTGTCCTGGGATTCTCCTTTAAAGACTAGAGGCCAGTGAGGTCACTCAGCAGGGAGTAAGCTTTCTGCCCACGCCTGGTGAGCTGAGTTTGAACCCACATAAAGCTGGACAGAGAGACTCAACTCCAGATGTTGCCCTGTCTTGCACACTATCGCATCACACACACACACACACACACACACACACACACACACACACACGAATACATTTTAAACTTATACATAAGTGGTGGTTTGCCTAGGAATGGCCTCCATAGGCCCATACATTTGAATGCTTGCTCATTGGGAGGTGTGGCCTTGTGAGGGTAGGTGTGGCCTTGTTGGAGGAAGTATATCACTGAGGGTGGGCTTTGGGGTTTCAAATGCTCAGGCCAGGCATCAATCAATCTTCCTCTCTCTCTTTATTTCTCTCTCTCCCTCCCTCCCTCTCCTTGCTGCCTGCAGATCCTGATGTAAAACTCTCAGCTACTTCCCAACATCATATATATATGTGTGCCTTCATGTGTCCTACCAAGCTAATAGACTAAACCTCTGAAATTGTAAGCAAAACCCCATTGAAATGCTTTTTATAAGTGTTGCCATGAGTTGCCGTGGTCATGGTGTCTCTTTGCAACAATAGAACACTGACCACTGACTAGGATAACATATAATAAGAAAAAAGTACTAAATAATAATATATATCTTTAAGTAAGATTATGCAGAATTTTCGATGTCATGCTTTTCCATGATGACTATTTCTTACAGATTTTTGGAAGCAGAGGGTTACAATATGAAAATCAACGAGACACAGTGGTGCAGATCTGTAAAAGCAGCATGTGTCATAAGGATTGTAAGTTTCAGGTCGGCCTGGGATACATAGCAAAGTATCATCTCTCGAGAATGAACAATAGTGAGTGGGTTTTCATCAGACCTCTAGAAGAAATCATTATGTTTCAGGGCCTGGAAGTACTAAACATGGGCATATGTCTTCAGAAATGTGGGTTTTGTGCAGCTTTAAAATTACAAAACTTTAGAGAAAGTAGAGAAGTACATATGATTTCTGGCTCCTGGAATCTGCATGGTCTGTTGGCTCTGCGGTATTTTGCTGGGTGTGTAGTGAATGCAGTAGGTATCTTTCCTTTCACATTAAGGAGATGTTGACTAATTCTACAGTGTTATGGTTTGAATACAGAACCACTCTCACAGTTTTTTGAGGTCTTGGTCCCTGGCCTGTAGTTCTGTTTT
The DNA here is from genome assembly GCF_907164565.1 of Psammomys obesus. Taxonomy (NCBI): domain Eukaryota; kingdom Metazoa; phylum Chordata; class Mammalia; order Rodentia; family Muridae; genus Psammomys; species Psammomys obesus. The sequence goes on along the minus strand of NW_026596109.1, from coordinate 22,586,638 downwards.
GAAGGTTGTGGGGTCTTTAGAAGGTAGTGCTTTGAAAGACTAAGCCACCCTTGGCCCCAGCCTGCTTTCTCTGTTCTGGTCAGCCCAACGTGAGCATTCACCTCATCTCATTCTCCCATCACGGCCAACAGCCAAACCTTCTCTGCCACAACGGACTGCAATCTCTCTGCAGCCCTGAGCCAAAATAAGCCCTCTATCCCTCAGGTGACTACTTGTGTTTAGTTACAGTGACATAAACAAAGTTCATGTATACAGTGGAACAAAGCAGAGGGAACCTACGGTCCAGTTAGACACCTGCAAAAACAACAGGTGCATATGACCCATGGACCAAGCTGTCTGAGCAGGCTTGTGCTAAGAGCATCCGGGGGCTACAGAAGTGCTAGGAGGCCATGGCAAAGCCACGCCAGGCATACTTGTGGTATAGGGACATAAGCTAGCAGGCTACACTGACTTGATATATGGCTTGACTCAGTAAAAAAAAAAAAAAAAAAGAAATCTGTGAAGTTTGGAAATGCTGAAGACTGGCTGGAAGGTCACTGAGCAGAGGCACAGCTGAGCATGCTTGTTATTTTCACACAGAACTTCTAGGAAACGACGTCTAAGCGTTGCCATCAGCTTGAAGTCATTTGCAGGCCCTGGGAATCAGCGTCATCCAGAGTCATGAATCTGGGAGTCATCCAGAGAGGACCACATCCTGCTCATCAGTGTTTTTCCAGGTTAATGGCAGCCACGAGCACTTAACTCGATGCAACTGTGTCTTCAAACTAAGGCAAGCAAAAAGACCCCACAGACTGTATGCAACTGTTCTCAGGAAGTGGAGGGAAATATTCGCTTCGAGGCCTTGAATAGCAGGAGAGTCTACACAGTATGTTTCCGACTTATTTTCAGTCAGCTTTGTGCAGACTGCTCGCATCATCCTACAATTTTTTTTCTTTCTTTTCTTTTTTTAAGAAATCAGTAAATGAATCAAATAGCATTTATTTGGACAAGGCTGAGAACAGTCATTTGGATTTTGTCAAGACCTTGTTTTCAACTTAGAAACTGGCTTTGGAAACATAGGAAACTGGCCTGATACTTGCTAATGATAGGAATATAAAGGCTGCCATCTTTTAAAGCCCTGTTTTCTCAAGGATTCAGAAATAAGTACTTTTGGGGCAGTCGGGAACACAGTTACCCATCATTATTCCATGCCTAGATCCAGTGTTTCTGATGTCCTCATATATCTACCTGGAGTAATTTTCCTGCCTACCAGCTACGTAGAAAGATAGTTTGTCCAAGATGAGCAGATTTTTTGGCTATTATTATGTAAGTATCAGACAGACTACTGGATAGGATGCAAACCATTTACTTCTTAGCTAGGTCTATTGCAACTTTCTGAGACAAAGAAAGTCAGGTTTCTAAAAACCTATTTGTGAAATAGCTGATAATGACAGGACCAGCGTGAAGTACATGTAAAACAGGTATTGTAACATGATGGGTGGATAAGAGATACTGATATGTCAAATATTCAACCTCTATGATCAAAATGGAATAGTATCAAACGCGATTAAAATCTGAGGCAGCAGAATTCAATTTTCCTTGTGTGATGGAAATCCCTCTGAGCGGCCCACGGTAAATGGTTACTGCGAGGTTGATGGCACACTGACTCCTAGCGCCAACAATGACCTCAGGCTGACAGCAACCTTTAAAAATGCTCCCTGTGAATTCTTTGTGAAAATAACAAGCAGCTTATTTTGCTTGAGAGTCACTTTTAGCTGAGGGATTCCACCCAAGGGCTTGGATTTAATAAAGCAAAATACGTGTTGGAATTACAAATACCTTCTTTTCAGACGCAAGTTCCCCACAAAAGTTTTATAAAAGCAAAGCATTTTCACTTTCTTTTTAAAATGCTCTATTTATTTATTTTTTGTGTATGTGTATATATCTGGGTATATGAGTCCACATATAAGTTGCAGAGAGGTTGTAAGCTGCCAGGTGGGTCGTAGGGATTGAACCCATGTTCTCTGCAAAAGCATTAAGTGCTCTTAATTGCTGAGCCATTTCTTTGGCAGCATTTTCACTTTCTACTTAGTGAAACGGATCCTTCTTGAGAGCCAACAATTACATAGTTTAAATGAAGAACTGGTAAAGAAGGGGAAGGGGAGAAAGTCACGGGCAAGCCATGCCTGTATGTGTGCATGCAATATGTTTGACTTAATACGTACAGAAGGCTTCAAAGCCACACCACTCACCTATCCATTTAGTCACACATTCAACATGTAGTGCTTACCGGATACCAAGCAGTGACGAATGGAGCAGAAAACGCCCTTGTTCTCATGGAGCTTGTGTCTCAGTGAGAGAGGGAAGGTAGACAATAACCTAAAAACCACCCAAAAGTGAGTTCCTTAATAAACATTTGTACTTAATGAGCAAGACAGAGAAATTATCTGATTACAGAAGAGCACTGGGAGTACATAGGATTTTGTGACTATTTTGTAATAGTTTTTTTTTTTTAATATCATAACCAGTAGCTGGCTACCTTAGCATTACATTATATATTCATGACCTTGCTCCTAAGACTCAAAAAGCTTACAATTAAATTTTTCAAGTTATTTCTAAAAATCATGCAAGTTGATACTATGCGTTCTTTCCTATTTGGTAAAGAACCAGTGTAGTCGCTGGTTTGTTTTTAGAATGTCCAATCTACTTTGGACATTCCAAAAAATTTGCTGTGATCAAAATGATGGAAATAGGAAAGCTGGCTTTAAAACTCTTTTTGTTTGTTTGTTTGTTTGTTTCAAAATTAAACAGCCATGAAAAGAAAGACCCTGTTGGGCTGAGATAGAGCATGTGCTTAGCCAAAGTATATAAGTATATATAGCCCTATATTCAATCCCTGGTGCACAGACACACACACACGCACACACACACACACACACACACACTGCACTTCAACCCCAGCCAAAGGCCTGAGACATACTGAGGCTGACAATGATGCTCTTGGCAGAGGACTGTGTCAGTTCCTGACTCCAGAGGCCTGAGACCCAGGGACCAAGTATCTGAGAGTGGAAAGGTGGGGATTCTGAATCGAGAAGAGAGTGAGGGCGCCTTCCCTCTGCCTGCCCTCTTGGGGGGCCTCGAGAACTGGAGTGAGTTCGTCATCCAGGTAGAGAGAAATCGTCTTTGTTTGGCTTACTGATTCAAATGCTTATCATTTCTGTAAACTCTCACAGAAGCAATGTTTAATCTATGATCTTGGTAACCCTAACCTTGAAATATTGACAGCTAAAGTTAACCATCACAGCACCTTTCATAATCCTTCCTGTTTTAATTTATAGTCTTCAAAGAGGTTTCCCTAATTTAAAAAATCCTCAACCTCACATATTCTCTATTGAATGAACACGCACCTCAATCTTTAAATGACTTTACAGAGAGAGTTAAATAGTTGCATCTGGGGCTGGAGAGATGGCTCAGTGGTTAAGAGCACTGTCTGCTCTTCCAAAGGACCCGGGTTCAATTCCCAGCACCCACATGGCAGCTCACACCTGTCTGTAACCCAAATTCTAAGGAATTTGAAATCCTCACACCAATGCGCATAAAGTAAAAAACAAATTATTTAAATAGGAACATCTAAGTAGCAACAGAAAATGAGATTAATGAAGAAAACATACCCCAACTTTCCATGTTTTCACAACCCTCAAGACTTTCTCCATTCTACCTGTTGCACATAAACCATTGCATGTAGTTTTTTGAATCAGTATTTGATGATTCTACATTGCATGCTCCTTGTCTGCTATTGTTCTCTATATTTTTTTTTATCGGTGTTTCTCATATTTCTCATTTTACCAGCAATGTGATGCTTTATTGTGTTGATGCGCTTTTTGTTGTCTACCTGTTTCATTGTCCATGTAGGTTTTTCCTAGTTGTTGGTTATGCTAATCTCATTGCTGCAGAGGCAGAGAGGCAGTTCCTTTGGCTCACTGCCATCCTAGTGTTCATGAGCCCCAGGCCAAAAGAGAGAGCCTGTCTCTAAAAAGCAAGGTAGATGTCTCCTGAGGAATGACAGTCAAGTTGCCCTTTTGTCTTCATACTTTGGGGTAGGAGGTTACTGACTCACATGTCTCCTTGCTCTCTAAATCTGAAATCATTTTGCAGGTTGGAGAAGTGGTTATTTGGTTTGAATGTCCTCTCTCTCTCTCTCTCTCTCTCTCTCTGTGTGTGTGTGTGTGTGTGTGTGTGTGTATGCGTGTGTTGTTGTTGCTGCTGCTGCTGTTGTTAGTGTGTACTGGGCTCATATAGTCTCATCTAACCCAGGCTGGCCTTAAACTCCTTCTTCTGTTGGAGTAAAAGGGTAGACCCGCCACATCACATTTAGAATTAACTCTTTTCATGCTAAAATGAGTATGAGTTTTATGTACCTTAAATTAATAATTAAGATCATGGCCTGCATATTAAACCCATTATTACCAAAATATTCAGTGATAAGATGTTTTCCTGGGTCTTCATTTCCACAGTTTGAATAAAATGCTTATCAGTGTCTTGTGGAACTGCTAAAAATAAACAGAGTAAGACCTCTGTCCAGGACTGGTCCTCAGAGCTGCTGAACTCTCTCCCATTTTGTGACTTGGTAGTCTCCATCAGGCTGACTTTTGCCCTGTCTGTGTCCTTCGTATGCCAAGGGCCTCTTGTACCATCCATGACTCTGCCCAGAGACTTCTTCAAATGCGTGGGTGGACTTCACTGAGTTCAGGAGAGAAGAATGTGCTTCTCTCCTGTTTCCTCCCCACGGGTGCACCGGAAGGGCTTCCACAGCCCAGGGTCGTGCTGCTCAGCTTCTCTGCTCCTGCCTGCCTCCATTCAAAAATATCTTTACTTTTGTGTTTTCAACCTCGACTTCTCTCCTTTCGTCGCTATCCACAGCAGGAGTGACAGGCAACTTATCCATACAAGGACTGACTGAAATTTTACAGTTGGCGATAAAAATGTAAATCCATGTGTATTGATTTAAGAATTATGACTGAGACAACGCTGGACAGATGGCTCAGTGCTTAAGAGCATTCCCTGCTCCTGCAGAGGGCCCAGGTTTGCTTCCCAGCATGCCCTTGGTGGCTCACAGCCATCCGTGACATCAGCGCCAGGGGTTCTAGCGCCTCCGTCTGACCTCTGAGAGTATTAGGAATGAAGTACTTACACGCATGCAGGAAAAGCACTTGCACGCATAATAAAATAAAAATCTTTAAAAATTAAAAAGTAATGACTAAGGGAATATCATGGTCATAGAGTTTAGTGTGGCGCTTTGGAGATAAAGCAGATCTGATCTAAGACCTGGTGCCTGGGGATCAGAGACCCTCACGGGAAATGCCAGGTCCCTTGACCCAGTCTCATCTCCTGTGATCCTAGAGGTAAAGTCCTGAGGCAGAGCCTCCCGGTGAGAAGAGGTATGCTCCCCCTCCTCCGTCCCTCAGGTCTCTCGTGTTCTGCCAGAGCTGCTCAGCCCCTTCTGGGGCAGGGCCAGCCCTGCCCCAGCTCTCATCTTTTGTCAGCTTTGGAATTTGCCATGACCATTAGGCCTGGAAAATATGAGAACAAACAGAACATTCTACCGTGCACCCTCCATATGGCACAGCAGCAGCTATCCCAAGAATGTTTTCCATATGGGATGAAAATACTGTTTGTTCTGCTTTAATTCTTAGAAAAAGAAATCTAGATGCATGATTGTTTTCCCCTTCAGAATTAACCACGAGTACCATATTCTTTAGCCTTCTTCGGCAAAGCAGAGAACAAAGTAGCCATTGTGGGCTCCCTTGTTTAGACCCAGGGACCAGTTGCTCACCCCTCCCACTGAAGGCCACAGATACTGGTCTCCTCCCAGGGTGGCAGGAGGCTGCTGAGCAAGCTTGCCCTCAGCCCAAACCTGACTCCAAAGGGACAATTCTTCTGATTGTTCCTAAGTCTTGTCATATCAAATGTGCTCAACAAGAGCTTCCAAGTTCTGTTTTTGGAATAAGAATTTAAAAGACCAACACATTCCTTTTTTGTTTGTGCAAATGAAACAGAGGCAAGAAGCTGGGGAAACACCAGAAAGAGCCCTTTGATATGTAACTCAGCTGATTTCCCACTGAAGTCCTGAGACATGAATGAACATAACACACAATTGTTCCTCTGTCTCCTGGGCACGTTGGCTCCAGGCCAGACCCTCAAGTCTCTTATATAAAAGGCACGGCATTTGCATATAACCTATGGGCATGCTCTTACATAGACAATCTCTAGATTAACTGATACCCAATGCCATGTAAATACTAAGTAACTAACAGCTATACTGTATCTCAGGGAGTAAAGACAAGAAAAGCATCTGTCTAAGTTCAGAAGAGACGTAGTTGTGCTGAACATTTAGACCCATGGTTGGCTGGATGCAGAGAACCTGTCACTGTTGGGGTCCCTGCCCCAGCCTTGATGCCTAGGCTTGCCCACCCATCCGCAATAGGTCCATGAAGCTTGACAAACAGATGTGAAAAGAAGAAAGCAGTTATTCAGTGTGGCCAAGCTGAAAAGACAAACAAAGACATCACTGGTTCCGCCCCTCCTGAGCCCAGCTTTGGCACCCAGATGGGAGAGTCTGGTCCGGATAGAAGGCAAGAGGCATGCATGACTAAGTACCCCACCAAGGTGTGGCCTACAGTGACTTTGAGCCATGGTTGTCTGGGCTCCAGGCTCTCCCGCAAGGTGGTCTGACAGGTGGTTAGAACTGTGTGAAATCTCTTCCCAGAAGACAAATTTCTCCTCTGACTGGCACCCATGTTGTAGCCTTTCCTTCTTCCCGGTGAGACTTTGGGGAGATTCCAATTCTTTGGTGCATATCCTCTCAATAGTCTGATGGCTACAGGGAGGGCATGAAGATTTCTTAAGATAGTCATTCTGCCAGGAAGGTTACAAGCTCACTGTATTTACTTGTGTCTGGATTTCAAGATCACATTCTTGGTACTTTCTATGGACTGTGAGCTTGATAGTCTGACAATCAGTGTGGCTCAGTGGTGGAGACCACTGGCTGCTCTTCCAGAGGACCCAGGTTCAATTTCCAGCTCACAACTGTCTGTAGCTCCTGTTCTAGAGGATCCAACTCCCTCACGCGTGCAGGAAAGACAACAATGTACATAAAATTTAAAAATGAATAGATAAAAGAGAGAGTGCCTTTATCAGCCTCTGGTAATAGTGACTCGTAGCTGAGAACCCATTAAAGTACCACTGTCTCCACCACACACACAGGGCACTTCACTGCTGAAGCAGAGCATTCTTAGGTCACTGCATGTTCACTTTAGAACAACGTAATTCGCCACAGAGCCATTTAATTAAAAGCTAATTTCCTGTAATATCAAATCTCAGGCAATTCAGGATCAACTGAGCAATGTGCTGACAGTGATGTTATGCGCTCTGCACTACTCTCATTTTCTAAGTTGATTCATGTTTGACTTGAGTCTAATTGGGCATGTCTCACGACAGAAAACACCCTCCTCCGCAGAGACTTTAGTGCCTGGTGTGTGCTGCCATCAGGTACGAATGTGGGAGCAAACCTTGAATTTAACACTTGTGTTTCCCAACTAAAACATGGAGGCAACCTCCATTCCACCCACCCTCCCTAAGTCCACCCCGATGCTGAATCTGGCTTCTCCCACTAGAGAACCGCTAGATGAAAATTAGAGACTCAGAAAAATCAAAGTTTTAAAGGGAAGATATTATAGCAAATGGGAACAGCTCTGACAGGCTGCGTCCAGGAGCAAGCAGCAACCAGGCATGGACTCTTCCTGGAAAAACATCCTCCTGAAAGCAAACAAATTTACAAATAAAAGCCGAAGGGGTGTGGTGGGAGGCTTCTAGGAAAAGAAGACAATCATCTTTCTCATCTTAATACAGTCGGTTCAGCCTGATTGCTTCCATCCAGCTGCACCAAGATGATGGAATTCCATCTGCTGGGAAAGGGATTGCATCTGGGGGAGCGCGTGTGTACAGACAAGAACGCAGGACGACACTCTAGCAGAAGAGGAAGGCAAGGGTTTCCATCAGGCCAGCCATGATGGTGCGCGCCTGTTGTCCCAGCACTCACAGGTAGAAGAGGAGTCATTCGCTCTAGAGTTTCAGGCCGGTGAGGACTGTATACTCTGGAGGTAAGGGGAGGAAGAAGAGGAGGTGAGAAAGGAAAGAGAAGGAAGGAAGGAAGGAAGGAAGGAAGGAAGGAAGGAAGGAAGGAAGGAAGGAAGGAAGGAGAAAGAGAAAGAGGAAGAAGGGAAGAAGGAAATGACATAGTCAGACAAACATAACGAATCTCTAAATGTGTCATAAAACTGATGTCACTATTCTGTTCTTCCTCCTCCTCTCGTCTTCCTCACACACTACTGTAGTTCAAGCCTGCATCCCATGCTCCTAGGAATAGAAATTGAAGCTGGTATCATCAGCAGGAGGATTTTAGCAACATGAATCACTAAACAGGCTTTTCTGGGAGTATGCTCGAAACTCCACTGCAATAATAATTAGCAATTATAATAATATTACTAATGGGTAACTATAATTATTATCATTATTGCCATCTTTTATCTCCTCATCATTAAAGCTCCTTTGGTGACTTGCATAGCAAATTCTAAACTGTGGTACACTATGGCTCCTAGGCTAGACCATACGAGAATCCAGGGAACCAGGCCAATTGGCAGGACTTTTGAGCACAGGAACACATGTTGGGTCCTGTACCTCAGGGTCAGCCAAGAGGGTGAGCAGACTAAAGTCTGGTTTGCTTTCCAGAACTGCACACCTGGGCTCAGGCCTGAGTCAGTGACGAAGACAGGACATATCTGCTCATGTTCACACAAGCTGCAGGCTGACTGGCCCTGAGCTGCGATCGGTCCATTTCTTACTCCAGACGCAGATTCTTGGCTTCAGGACTAATATGAACAAGCTGACACTAGGTCCTTTGGGACAGTTCCAAAGCCAGGATTTGGAAGTTTTGCAGCTAGGCTGGGGACATTGAGGAAACATAGAATTGAGGGCTCGGGTTGAGGACTTCGGAGTGGGGCTTCTTAGTCAGACCACCGCTGGGAAGCTTTCAGTGAAAACCCTCAAGGTCCTGGTGTCTCCCAGTCAGTTTCTACCTCGTGCCACTGACCCTGTACCTGAGGCTTATAGAAATCCAGTGTGATTGGCTCCTGGTCCTGCCTATTTAAATGGACTCTTTGATTTCCCGCCTTACTTCTTTATTTCTCTTTAATTCTCTTAGCCTTAAGAACAAAGGTAAAATGTGATGCCTGATAAGTAATCAGATTTGCCTGATTCTTGATTTGACCTGAGGACATCCTTAGGCTGAACTTGTTGGAGAGTGAGTTAACTGTGGTTTATTAGTCAGGAGCCTGGGAAGACTGTTCTAGCTGTGAAGAATAGACAGCAAGATAAATAGTCTTCTAAACAGAAGCCCCTAACCCAGGGTCTGGAGACCTCCCTTGCTCCTTATTCAACACTTTATCTTTTGATGTCTAAGGAAGCAGAGGCTGTGGTGAGCACCGGGACTCAGTCTTCTCTTTCTGCAGGTGACAGCAATGGGGAGAGTCTAAGGATTCATTATCACTGAATCTATTCTCTACACCTCCACATCCAAAGATTTTCCAGCTTAAAATATCGGCGGATCCATGCTTCATACGACCTTCATGATAAGGACATGTAAATACACTCAGGTGTTCCGAGCACTGCCACAGAAGTGCTCTGAAAGAAGGACGGGTGCTCTGCTTTGCCGTGGGGGCTTGTGCCTACTGTTCAGCGTCTTTTGTGGTGTGGAGAGCTGCACATGAGTATTTGGTAGTTAGAATGGATCAGTTTATCTACACTCTGTCCTCATCTCAGTGGTTCAACGAGATAAAAGCCCTTTGTGCATCCTAAATGTCTGTCTTGTGTTGAGCTGGGAGAGTCAGGCTTAGCCATTCGATCTCAGTGGGGAGCCCCTGAGATTATATCAGCTATGGAAGCTTCTGCGATAGCATTTGGCCCTCCTGCTTCCTTGTCATTGGCCAAAGCAAGTCCTATCCCCACTCCTAACTGTAAAGGAGCAAAGGAGTAGACTCCACACAGTCAGAACCCCAGTGACGATTACTCAGGGCACCTTTGCCACCCCAGGGTCCGCAGAGGACTGCTACCTCGAGTAGAGTAGAAGGTTTCAGCTGAGACCAGGAGAAACGGCTTCCACCTTCATATGTCCAGCAGCCACCATCACAGCTTGAACACCTCACTTCCAGAGCGAGGTCACGTGTGTGTGGTTTTCTAGACATAGCAAAAGGAGCCCTGCCTGGGAGGTCATGAGATTTTTCATTTTTAAAATTGTTTCCCTAAAAGTGGAACTGAGAAATAACCTGAGAGAGATCTGATGTCTTGGGGGTTCTGCCTGTGGGTTCTGGACATCAATTATCCAGAGATGCTTCTGTCTCCAGTGCCATCAGCACTGTCCATGTTTGAGTCATATGTTCAAAGGTGGGAAGATGGCTGCCATTCCTCTCAGCCTGACTCCTTTCCAACACACAGGAGATAGGATAAGGGTAGATAGCTGACCAAGGCTGGGCCAAGGCCTATTCCTTAGGGGTTTGAGATTTGGACTGAGATACTTGGAACAAAAGTTTGGACTGATTGGTTTGGGGCGGCTTTTGATGGCGACGTATCTGAATTCCCTGGGGTGTGCCACCTTCCATTTGATTGTCTACATTTTCCCATTTGCCCCACAATTAGACGAGAGAGGCATAACTAAGTTCCAGCCAGTGGGACAGAGGTTACACAGACCACATCTAGGCTCAGATGCTGGAAACATTTCTATCTCTCTCCTGCCCGAATCTCCACCACAGTCACTGTGGAGGCCACACAGTCTCAACACATAATTACAGAAGAGAAGTGCAGAGCCCAAAGAAATTCGTGTCATGAATGAGGAAAAGACGCTTCATGTTTGGGATTCATTTCCCATGTCCGCATTACCAGACTCTCGAGGCTGATGTGCGGTGTGCACAGAAGTGCCTGTGTCCAGCCCTCTGGGCTGGCAAGGACGGCTCAACGGTAAAGGCTTGTCAACAAGCCTGATGACCTGCGCTTGAATCCAGGGACTCATCTGAAGAAAGTAGAGGGCCGGCTGCTGTAAACCGTCCAACAGAGACAGAGAATAGATGTAAGTTTTCAAAGGAATGAAGGAAAATCTGCTTTTTAGAAAGTACAGAAGATGAAATACCCAGAGTGCAACAAACCTGGGGCAGGGCAGAGTCCCTGATTCCTATGCCATTTTAGGGCTGACTACATGCCCCCCCTTTTATGACTCCTTCTATATCCTTATTACAGGAAGCTTTTTGTTTTTATTAAGTTTATACCTAACAGTTTCCATCCTTTTAAAAAAACAAGAGAAAGGGAGAGAAAGAGAAGGAAAAAAAAGTCATGACTAATTTGCCTGGTACTTTAGTAGCTCACCCAAGCTTTATTATACCAAGAGAGCTACCTAGTAAATGAGGGTTTGTCTTTGATTTCTAGTCCCTTCGTGCCCTTTATTCCACCCAGGGACATTTATATAATAAACCTCATCCAGATGAAATCCCATAGTATAGCTCTCAAGACGTGATTCCAGAACTTTTGATCTTATCCATTCCACCTAATTTTAAGTACAGGCATTTAATCTTTTTGGTTTATTGTGACAAACTGCTGGCTGACAAATGACTCCATTTTTTAACTGTAGGGTGAAAGCCTTGAGTTATCAAGAAAGGGTTACTTGTTCAAGAAGAATAGCTCAGGAATTGATTGGCTGCTCAGAACCTGTGCCAACTTCCTTTCTGCAGGTAGGGTGCCTTTCAGAGAGGGAAAACCATCATCTTAGGAGGAAACACTCTGTGCTGTGAATAAGCGGAATGCAATCACAGAAACTGCAGACAAAAGAGTTTTTGATGACAGACATTGCCGATGCCCGGTGCCTTCAAAGGCACTCCAAAAAAGGTGAACGGATAATTATGAGCAACATAACTATGTTCCTCCCCGGATGTACTCACTGCACCAGTGGCTCACTGGGAAATATGTAGGTGAGTCCACACACAGCCAGCTCAGCTCAAGCCTATTGCTCTGAACTGAGTAGCCCCAAACAGGATACATTCTAGAGGTATAAGGGGTAAAGGCAAGAGGGCTTTGAGAGCAAGAGGTAAGTTGCCTCCTTCAATCTCCTTGCATACTATCTCAGCCCTAACCCTAAGCAGAGTGAAGAAATCAAGATCAATGAAGAGCAATTTGAGCCTAGAATGAGGATGCGTGGTTAGCAGTCCTTAGGAGGCAGGGCCAGCAGGATCTTGCATTTGAGGTTAGCCTGAACTGCACAACAAGGCCTTGTCTCCAAGAGCAGCTTGAGGGATGAGGAAGTAGCTCAGTTAATAAAGTTCTTTCCTTCCAAGCACAAGGATCTGAACTGATTCCCACAATTCACACAAGAAAGGATGGCAGGGTGCTGTGAGCTTGTAACCCCAGTGCAGCAAAAAGAGAGGCAGGCGGGCCGCTGACGCTCCGGGGCTCCCTGGCCAGCCTCCTAGCCCGCTTGACAAGTTCCAGCCAGCAGGCGATAATGTCTCAGCAACAAAAAGTAGCAGCAAAACAGCACCAAAAGAATGATACCTAAGCTTGTCTTCTGGCATTCACACACACACACACACACACACACACACACACACACACACACATCATACACATATACCGTACACACTCCCACACAAATGCACACTACACGCGCGCACACACACACACACACACACACACACACACACGATGCACTAAGAACCAGCCCCTATGCCGCCCTCCAGCCTCTACCCGCACACATGTGCACCTGTGCAGACACCACCATGCACATGCACAGAAAAATCTTGAGCTCACCCTTCAAAAATGGCAGAAACAAACAAACAAAGCAGATCTCTGAGCTCAAGACCAGCCTGCTCTACAGAGCAAGTTCCAGGACAGCCAGGACTACACAGAGAAACCCTGTTTAGAAAAAGAGGTGAGGGGGAGAAGGGAGGGGAGGAAGGAGGGAAGGGAAGGAGGGAGGGAGGAAAAGAGAGACAGAGAGAAAAGAGGAGGAAAACAGTCAAAGCATTACCAAGTAAGAAAATGAATCCAATAACTCACCAAATATGTAAAACAATATAAACTTGCAAACGTATATTACAACTTATGTCATAAGGAGACATATTAAGGTCTGATTAACAGGCTATAAATAGAAAGAAAGCTGTCCTGGAAAGTCCAACATCTTTACCCCAAACTCCATGGCCAAATAACTAGAGATCCGTGTGGCTAAAAGACTGGCCATGGCCACTCACTAAATTGCCATCTATTATTTTAATTACTATTGCATTCAAGAGGGATTATTCAAATATAGGCATACCTTAAAGGATAAAAGTCCAATGCTATGTGTTTACCTTTTAGCCTAGTACGAGAATAAAATATTATAATAAAAATACTTTATATACATTATTAAAATGTCATAATGGAGTCAATTATTACATATAATTTATGCTTTCTAAACATTTTTAAAATAAAATATTATCTATCTTTCTTCTGAAGGGTTTTAAGATTTATGCGTATGCGTGTCACACGTGTGCAGGTACCTGTGGAGGCCAGCAGAGGACATTGGGTCTCTTAGAGCCAGAGTTACAGGAGGTATGAAACACGGTGCTGGCAACAGAATTCTGAAAGGGCAGCAAACGCTCTTAACTTCGGAGCTATCCCCAGCTCCAAATATTAGCTATCATGTAAGTCCCACGCTCCCGCCCATTGCACCCCTAGTTATTAACCTTTGGTTAACAGTAATTCACACCTGCGTGTTAAACATTGTCTGCTCTCAATTTGGTTTTGCTGCCTATGTTTCTATATGTAAAGCATATATATTTTACTTTTGAACACACGACTCTACAGACAGGTCACACGGCAATGCCCCAGCGAGACTGGTGTGGGATCGGCTAAAAATATGCTCAGAACGTAGGGTGCTCTTTACTTTCCAGCTTGTCTCCCGCTCTCAGACGTAAACTTAAAGGAAAGAAAGGTGAGATGAAATGAGTATCCTCGTGACCATGAAGAACCTCATCAGAAATTTATCATGCCACAGATTCGACCCACACAGGCTCAGTCAAGCATTGTCTTCAGGACTGAAGAGAAGGGTAAACAGCGGAAAACATCGCCTGAAGGCTAACATGTCTCCTGTGCCGGTGCTCCGCCCAGTGTGTCTCCAACTGCCCTCTAGATCCACTGAAAGCTCTCTGAAAATCTCCCTCTCTCGCCGCTGTGGGAATGCCAGGTCTCTCTCCTGTATTGGATTTTGTATCAAGGCAGAGGCTCCATAACTTGCAAATTGAAAATGCAGGGTCCCTTTGCTTACATTTTAAGCATTTTAAGATGGTGACAGCAGAGTGTTAAAGAATAGGACCTTTGTATTGCAGGATCCTATGTTATAATATAGGTTGTTTTGAATTGGGGCCAGAGGGTTTTCCCTGGTGGAAATTCTCAAATGTAAATGCCTCCACGTCGATTGCTCAGATTTTGTTACAAGGTCAAGGTCAAGCTTGACTTAATTGTCCTTTCCTATGGTGTCATCTCCTAAAAGGTTTCTCAAAAGGACCCCTTTCCCAGACTCAGTGAACCCCTCAACTAATGACAGATAATAAGTCATGGTATCCAAGTATACCCCTGTTGTTAGGCCTCAAACCAAAGACAAACTGGCTGACGTGCCTGTTTAACGTATGGCTGCCAGGCTCTCCCAGCATCCCTCCATCCCTTCCTGGAACAGTGGCTGGCATACCTGGGCCCCTGCCCTGAACTCCTCCAGACCAGGGGCTGGGCTGTCCTTTCTGTAGCTGCCCTTCCCTATATATCCAGCCATTTTTGTTACCTGGCCTCTTTTGACCTACCCTTTACTCTCTTGGCCAGTCCCTTGGCCCAGGCCACCCCTCTTGGTTGATGGCTTCTAGCCCCTCGGCCCTTCCCCCTCCTCTCAGTTTGGCAATGTTCACTCTGGGCTCTCCCAAGGGTCTCTGACTATGCTCTCCCTTTTATCTACAATAAATGTTCTCCTCCGCCACACCCAGGAGCAGCCAGGCCCTTCCTTTTTCATTTCTCTTTTCCATTTACCTTCGTTTTCCGAGCACTCAGCACTGTGATTCGCACACTAGTCCTTCATCAGCCTCACTTGGCACACACCCTATTCCACAGCAAAGAAAAGAAGATTAGCTGGGATGCTAACCCCCACTTGCTAGCCGACAACTTTACTATCTGGTGGAAAAGCCAAGAAAAAAAGACGGTCATCATGGGCTTATAAAGAAGGGATACCCACGTGAGATAGGACCAGGTCACTAATGACAATAATGTCATGGGTTGAGTAGCTTTGAAATGGACGTCTAGACGCTGCTTTTGCTAAAAAGCATTGACTCCTCACTTGCACCACAAGGCTACCAGCACAGAGCTGTCATTGTCCTCACCCTGTAGCTCCACAGGACAGACCCACCTCTCCCACCGATCATCCCCGGGGTGAGACTGCTCCCTGAGCACAGGAGTCATCTTGCAGCAAGCACCCTGGTCCCTTGAGGGCGACCGGTTAGTAGAAATCGTGGAGCACCTTGCGGGACTGCAGCTGAGACAGTGGCGGGCAGGACGGTGCCTTGGCGAGGACTGCTGGGTTACGCAAACCTCTCACCCTCTACCTAAATCCAGTGCGTGGCGTACCCCAAAGATGGACTTGGGGTCACTGACCCCTTTATCTCTTCTTCCCAGTGTGGGCCCATTGAATGCATCTTTTCACAGTGCCAGAATGTGGGGATCCGTAGCTAGGCAGGCCTGCTAGGACTGTGGGGGCCCAGGCTTTTGTGCTAAAAACTCTCTCACCAAGGTTAGCAAACAACCAGGTGGAAGGGGGCCTTTGAGCAGTAGCCACTAGTAGCCAGTTGGAGAATGAGGGCAAGGGTGGAATGGATGGTGCCGGATGGCTGCCACTGCCCTTGGTTTCCACCACATTTTGTAAGGAAGAGAAGTATTTGATGAGGGCCTCACAGAGGCAGGAAAATCTGAACACCATCTTGGCAGTGCTACGGAGAGCTAGTTGCATGAGGGTTCTTGGGACTCTGAGCAAAGAGAGCAATGCTCCTTCAGGTCCTCTCTGGATGACTCAGGGTAACTAGGGCTTAACAGAGAAACTATGCATGACCCCGTGACATGCAGAACTCTGATTAGGAATCGCCCATGATGTGTTCCTGGCTTGCTCATGCAAAAGGTTCACATCAGTTACTTATTCCACACCTGAAGTACTGTCTTAGTGTCCTTTCGAGTGGCTGTGACAAAACACCCTGAAAAGGCAACTCAGGAGAGAAAGGGTTTCTTAGCTCACAGTTCTGTGCTATGTAGCTCATCACTGTGGGAACTCACAGCAGCGGGAACGGAAACCAGTGGATTACGTCATATCCACAACCAAGGGCGGAGAGGAATGGAAGCATGTGTGTGTGTGTGTGTGTGTGTGTGTGTGTGTGTGTGTGTGTGCTCCTCAGAACCTAACCCTGGGGTTGGTGCTCCCACTTTTAGGCTGGTTAGGCTGGGCGCTCACACATCAGTTAATGTACTCAAGACCATCCCCCACAAACAAAGGCCAACCTGACCTACTCCTCTCTCCTCCCCTAGAGCTCCCTTCCCCCATGATTCTCCATTGTATCAGGCTGGTACTTAAGAGCGGCAGGTACCCCATATCCCTTTGGGTGTGGCTTCCTAAGATGTAAGAGGAGCTATCTGTCCTGCTGGTGGTGCTCTAAGAAGGAACCCAAACTTTCCTTCAGCACTGACCCCTGTATCAGCCCCCAAGTCAGGTCTCTAGCCAAATGAGCCTGAAGACAGCAGGGCCCAAACAAAAACCGTTATCCAGACTTTCTGAAGAAATTGAGTAACAAACCTGTAGCTACTTCATTTTTACATTTTTTTAAAAGAACTTATTTTTGGTAAAGTCACTATTTTTGAAATGCTTAATTTGAAATGTGTGAGTGTGAACATTTGGGGGACATTTTTGGACTCTAACATTTTTGTCTGGCTGTTTCTTCTCTCTTTTCTCTTTTGCTTTTACTTCCTACTTAGCTGCTGACTTTTTAAAATTATTTTTTTTCTTTTTATTTTATTGTGCATGTACATGTGTATGCGAGAGAGTGTGTGTGTATGAGAGAGAGAGAGAAAGAAAGAGAGAGAGAGAGAGAGAGATGAGGCCTGAGGCTGACAGCAGGTGGCCGCTCTCTACCACTGTCTTTGGGGACAGGCTCTCTCACTGAAGCCGTAGCTCTCCCGTTTGCTCAGCCTGGACGGCCAGTGAGCTTCAGGAACCCACACCCCAAGGCTGGATCACAGACACTCAGTACCATGCCTCCCTTTCTGTGTGGGTTCTGGGGACCCAAACTCAGGTCCTGGCACTTGGACTGCAAGCACTTACCGAATGAGCCACATTACCAGCCCGCTGCTGCCTTTTTGGAACAAAATCGATCATTGGGGCTCCCTATCTGATACCTGATATCCAGGCATTTAAAAATTAATTCTAGAAGTGGAGATTAGAGGAAAAAGAAAAAAGGTCATTTTAAAACCCAGCTGTTGTCCCCTCAGAGGTCTGGCTGGGGCTCCTACAGTTTAGTTTGTGGACATGTGGTATTCGTGTGTTTCATCTTAAGCATAATTTGGACTCAGCTCTCTATTGTGATATGTTTGGCACTGTTAACAAATGTGTTCTCATAGATTGCTAATGAACGAAGAAACAATTTAGGGTTTTCCTCCTGGGTCTTTGCTAAGAAGAACGTGATTAAGAGTTAAAACTGCAGCTGACATTAGCAGTTCCATATGCAGACAACACTAATTTTTGTTTGTCTGATGAGGGAAACTGTGGAGAAACCATGGAGTATTCTGACATCCCCTTGTGTTTATACAGCCGCAGGCCAGAGGCAGCCGGGTGAGTTACAGAGCAGAAGCCTGCCTGCAGAGCATGCCTGGGGCAGCCTGACCTGGAGGCCAGGCCTCCCGAGCTCCACTCCACCGCCTGCTGGAGAGAGGAAGCCGGAACAGCGTGGGAACAAGGCAACCACCATTTTAGAAAACCGCCAGTTGACAGCCACTGGTCTTCCAAGGAAAGGATCGTCACCTCAGCCAGGACAGTCCTTCCTCCGTGAGAAGTACCCCACCACGCCTAATCTAGGGGTGCTGAGAGTGGGGTGGGCTTAGCAGCTGAAGTCCCCTCCGAGTTTTCAAGCGTGACAGAGGAAAGGTTAGCGGGGCCTTTAACCGGCAGGTCCCTGCCGACTGCCAGCGCTCTGCAAATATAACGCGCACACTGCCGATATTAGTTCGGCAACAGTTTTTGAGCAGCTGATCCCTGTGGCAGCTGTTTTACAAACTCCGTGAGCTGGGGCTGCCACCAGGCCTACTGGAATCACGGGAGACACCCCAGGAACCCAAAGAACGGCACAAGTGTGGAGGCGGGCAGGCCTGCGTTTGTCCAAAGGGTTAAGCAGCTAAGCTGGGAGGTTTTTGTAACCCCCATTCTTAGAGTTAAAGGGAGAGCACAGACTGGGGATTCCTGCCCCTCAAAGCTGTAAAAGGCCTAGAACATATAACAATGGCATCTTTTAGATATTTTTCTTTTGGCCTGGGAGTGGGGGGCATACAAAGTGGAATCATAAAAATAAAAAGAAAAGTCACAGTTAGTCCTTGGAATGCGCAGCTTTCTCTTATTTTGCTCTCCCGTGCCTGGAAATGGGTCTTCACCCTCTCTCACCAATGAAGAAACTGGCTCTTGGGGGTTACTCAAGGCTAATCCAATTAATAAGTACAAAAATCACCGAACTAGGTCTGACCCTAAGCCACTAGCCTTTCTTGGTGCTTCATTTCCTTCTCAGAGGTGAGGCAAGCGTTCCTCCCACAGTCTTAGTAAAGAGACCCTCCTCCCCCGTCCTCATAAATGACGGTGTCGCCTATGTGCCTGTAGGTGGCCGCTGTCACTGCTTTTCTACCACTGTCCCCTATGCAATGGATTGCTCTGTTTGTGAACTGATTTTTTTTTTTTTTTTCCTGTTTGGAATTTCGCTGGCCATTGATATGGACCCAGCTGGCCCCTGTTGAGAGAAGCCATGCAGCTATGCGTGACTGACAGGCAGCAGTCCATGCTTCTGCCAAGGTTAACCAGTCAGCCTGTGGGTGTTTAATGAGCACCTTCCCCTGTGCCAGCCTAGCTTCTACTCCACCACACGGGTGGGGTTTCCCAGCATGAGTCAGCTCTAGTGCCTGCATTAGCGAGTGGAGACCAGGCTTGTCACTCAAATCTGTCCATGTAGCTCTGGACTAGCGGTAAACCAAAGCACCAAGGCATAGTTGTATTTGTTTTGATAGAGTAGAAATTCCTTCCTGCCCTGTATGTGCAAATAACTGGAGGAGAAAATTCGGATAGTAACTGATCCCTCCTTACCTTTTGACAGAAAAGCATAGACTGCTCAGTGTTCAAAGTTTGTCTCTTTATAGCCTATCTCTGCTGAGAAAGAAGTCTGAGAAGCTTTGGGGGAAAACAAAACAAAACAACAACAACAACAAAGTTAATTGAGATTAAAAAACAGGACAAAGGAAAATGTAAATATTCTAGAGCTAAAGGTCAGTGTCACCACTAGGTTTCATGGCTTAAAGTTGGCTGAGAATTTCCTGGTAGCTGGGGAGGGACACACTACTATCTGCATTTTGATGAAACCTACCAAGTCTTGATATTAAAACATCCTTAGTATTTTATGCTACTATTTTACCTTCTTCATTTTTCTAACTGTAAAAATATTACCTATCTTTTGTTAGGAAAATCAAACAGCATAAATATCTACAGAGCAAAATGAATCCTAAATCTATTTCCTCTTTTCCAGGAGATAAAATCTCTATACTAAATTATTTGTTTCTAGATTTTTATTCTTCTCCCAGGCAATTAGAATTATCACACAGCTGTGATGGAGTCTGGCTTTACCTGTTTGATTTCTAAAAATACCAAACCATGTTCTTCTGTGACCTCCATTTTCTTTGACATGGCACCAAGGATGTCACTATCACTATAAACACAATCTACACATTTCCTTTTAATGTCTCTTTGGCCTTTCATTTCATGGAGGTAGTGGCCATTTTCCTTTTAAGGCTGTTCCTGCGTTTCCAGTCTTACAGTGAGCATGCTGTAAGAGGCTTTTGAGCAGATATGCAATGTCTCTGTATAATTGGTTCCCACAAGGGGAGCTACAAGGGTCACACACTTAAAGGTAGTGAATCCACTTCCAAAGACTCCGTGCATTTAGCATCTCATCCTCAGGTCTGAAGATCAGGGCCCCAGTCTCTTGCCAGCCCTAGACATTAGCAGCCTTCTTCCTCTTCTGGCACGAACTTCAAATGAAATGCCCCTCGCAAGGTCAACATACGTCAATCAAGAACACAGACCAGTGAGGCACCCCGTGCTTTAGGTTGGTGGGGTTTAGGTTGTGTTCTGTGGAATCCTAAGAGTTCTGAGGAGGGTCTGAGGGACAGAGAGCAAGACCTGCCCAATCTTGACCAGACCAACTGAGGTTTTAAAAAGCTGTTTCCATCTTTAATCAAATGAGGTGCTGTTCAAAACTGGTATGGGGCCTTGTTTCTTACCAAACCATTATAGACGTGAAGAAAATCTTTCAGGCAAAGGAAAGAGCAAAGAGTGGGCCTCTCGCTGTGGACAGTATTCTCGTCGGCACGCTGAGCGTGAGGCTGGGTGTGGGCATGCGCACCACTGTTCCACTCGCCCCAGGCCTCTGCTCACCTGCTACCTTAGAGGGTCGTTTCCTCCGAGATTTTGAAGAGCGCTCTCCCCCTCAGCTCTCTTTCGTCTTGAAACTCTGTGTGGTGCGGATGAGAACGGCTCCCGCTGCCCCCAGCTGGTAGAAGTGTTTGGGAAGGATGAGAAGCGGCTTTGTTGGAGAAGGCGGGTCACTTGGGGCGGACTTTGAGGTTTCCAAAGACTGGCACTGCTCCCAGTGTGTTCGGCTTCCCGTTGGTGAATCACGGGAGCTCTGGGCTGCTGCCCCATCGCCACGCCCAGCTGCCTGCGGCCTCCTCTTACCCTCTGGATAAACCCGTCCTTCTACAGGTTACCTTGGTCCGGTGTTAATCACGGCAACAGAAGAGTAACAAGGCACTCTGTCTAGCCCGTTCCGCTTTATTTGTGTAAATTGGGCCTCCTTTGCCCTGGACCCTGAATAAAATCTCCTGGTCGTTCAAGACCGCAGGGAGCTGCGCTGAGCCTCGGGTACTCATGTCATTTCCCGGCCTCTTGCTCTCCCGCTCCCCTTCTCCTGGAGTCCTCCACGCAGTCCGCGTCCTTCTTTCGCAGTTTCACATGCCAACAGCTAACTTTTCCATTGTGCCAAATAATGGAACTCGGGGCAGAGAGTGTGCAAAGCCGTTCTGGAAGCGTTCAGATTTGGGTTCCAGGGGGCAAACAATTTCAGAGGACACGGTGGGCATTACTGCAACGTCTTCACCTCACCGCACTGGCCGCCTCCCTTCAGCTCTTCACCTTGACGGACTTCGCCCCGCACTAAACCAAGAACGTCTCACTGCTTTCTCCCGTTAGGCTTGTCCCTCAACTCTTCCCAGATCTTGCGAACTCTTCGCAGTGCGTGTCTTGGTGAGGGGATTTCCACAGTGGATTCCACCTCTGCAGAGTTCTGTGGAAATGCTCCTTCCCCCGCTGTACCCCTGGCAGAGCCTCCTGGGAATCCCTGTCATTGTACTGCTTTTGTCCTGCTGGGCCCTCCAGCCAGACCCAAGGTGAGTAATATGAGGTAAGAACTCTCTCTTTTCATCACTCTTCGCGCCCTGAGTCTTTACCATATACATGATAAATAATCATTAATTACATGCCTTTTTAAAATATAGTATAAGTGAATATAAGACTGCGATGCTTTATAAATGTGGTAGACGTCTCGCTGAAAAGAGCATACAGTTTTAAACTCTTTAAAAGTTAAAGCATGTTGGTGTATTTTGGCTTGTATTTATCAGTTAGGGTGTCCATCATAGAGCACTACTTCCCATTTCCCTTTCATGCTTTAAAATTTCATCTTTTAAAAATTTTTTCTTTCATGAGCTGGACACTATTTTTGCTTATTCCTTTCCCACGTGTCCAGCTGGGAAGAAAGTGGAGATGACTGTGTGCATCAATATAATATCTTTTCCTGCAGAGATCTCAAGAACAAAGAACACGATGGAAAGTAGCATGCTATAAAAGCCAAGGCTTAAGACACTCTGGTGAACCACTGGAAAATATCACTTGGAATTCCTACTGGATCTTCTGCTTGCTATGTTTAATTCCTAAATCTCATGTTATTAAAAGAAGTCTGTTTGTTCTTCTATATTATACAATTTTTTTCATCAAAACTGGCTTAGGTTTGGTGTAAAGAAGTAGAAACACTTAACAATTTATCACTTCTAATATTTGACTCTTTGCTGTGTAAGTTTAAGCTCATGCAGTTCAAAGTTCATAAGCCAAATTCCATTCTGGTTAGAGACACCAATTGCAATTCCACCTTTAAAACATTTGCATATAAACCTTTCCTATTCTGCTTGTCTGATTTTTGCCAAAAATGCAAATGAAAAAAAAATCTATTTAATCAAATTTACTTGCCAAGAGAAAAACAGAATAAATACAACCAAATGTTTCACTGCCCAACTGTTATCCAGGCTCTTCCACGGGAGCTAAAACATTTGACCTGCTAACTTGCTGTTTGGCCATCACTACAATCATCTGGGTAAGTCATGCCTACACAAGGTACAGAGACAAAATGAACCAGGGTTTACTTTAAGCAGTTAACGTTGTCTGTGGTTCTTATAATAAACATGATAAACAGAGAGAAAAGCATTAAAAGTGTAAGAAGGGTGATCTCAGCTGTGACTCAGTGGCTAAGAGCATGTGCTGTTCTTGCAGAGGACCTGGGTTCAGTTCCCAGCACCCACGTTGAGGTCATCTCAGTGTATCAGCCATACCAATTTGAACCCTTAAAACCAAACACTGTGGCTCTAGCGGATTAGGTACTTCCTAAATCTGCTCAGTTCTATACTGGGGTCAGAAACACTTAGCTCACTGTTTCTCTAAGGACTAACTGCAAGAAAAATCTGTGTTTAACTGCCATACCTAAGGCTCGGGAACATTGTGGAAGGAGGGGCAGAGGGGCAAGAGCCAGAGGATTAGGGAGTTTGCTATGAGACAATGTATCCTAGTGATGGCAAAGCTCACACCTGCAAAGTCCCACCAGCGTGACCGCCCAATATGAACTGAACAAGAACAACAAACATGCCAAAGTGGCTGGAGGAAGACGACGAGGCTTCGGTCCTACACAAAGAGCCACAGGCAACTAATGAATGCCAAGCATGGGAGAAAGAGTCTTCCCTGCGGAATAACACACAATTGGTTATCAATACCGAATGGTCATCCCTGAAAGCATACATACAAGTAACTTTATATGGTCTGATCAGGCTCTATTTAGGAATTGTGTGTGTGTGTGTGTGTGTGTGTGCGCGCGCGCGCGCGCGCGCGCGAGCGCGTAGCAACAATTTATAAAAAAAAAAAACAAAAAAAAAAAAAAAACAACTGGCCATGAACTTTAAAGAGAGCAAGGAGGGTTACATGGGAGAGTCTGGAGGGAAGAAAGAAATGATATAATAATAATAATCTCAAAAAAAGGAATGAAAAAAGAGCATGTGTTTATAAACAGTGGCCATTCTGTTGAATTCAGCTTCACATAAGTCTTGCTACAAAGTTCTTTAGCATCAAATTTAACCTTCTGCACTCATCTCCCCCTGAACTTAACCTTACCTTACCCATCATTTAACTGAGCCTCACAACAACTATGGATTCAGAAGCTAATAGACTGATTGTTATTTATTTATTGATTGATTGATCACATGCATGTGTGTGTGCATGCCTGCATGGGTGTGTGCATGCCTGCATGTGTGTGTGCATGCCTGCATGTGTGTGTGCATGCCTGCATGGGTGTGGCATGTGAGATGTGTGTGCAGGTACCTGCAGAGGTCAGAAGATATCCCTGGATCCCATGGAGCTTCGAACTGGACTCAGGTCCTCTGAAAGAGCAGCAAACACTGCTAACCACTGCGCCACATGCCCCACGTCCTAACTAACCTCATTAGGAATCCAGGGACTAGAAGCATCAGGGCACTGAGTCAGTTATCCAGCACTTGGTGAGATGAGGCCAGAGCCTGTGTCTTATCCTCATATTCAGGTTCAGTCGTCCACTCTCTGACCTCTGACCACGCTGCCCTCCTTCCCATCTCCCCGTCTCCACTCAGAGCCCTCACAAGCTGTCCAGTGCCCACAGAAGGAGGAACTTCACTAGAAGCCCCTTAAGCTCTCCCCAGAGTGTAGTCCTGGGTTCAGGATCCTCTCCATCCAACATTTCCCTGGTATTACTTCTACTGTCAACTTGATTTAAACATCAGACATGAACTCCTAACCTTTAGGACAAAATGTGAAGTAAAAGCAGATGGTCAAAGGCCATGTGTCACATGAGGCCATTTCAGTCAAGGACCAGAAAAGGCCATTCTGCAAAGATGGAGTAGAGCAAACATGTCTAAATGCTGATGGGGCTTTTGGTATGATAAAAATGTTCCAAACTGGATTGGACGAATGCTTGTAAAACTCTGTCAGTAAACTAAAGCCCACTGAATTGTGCATTTGAAATGAGTGGATTTCATGGCATCTGATTTACACCTCAACAAAGAAGCTTTAGCGCTGGAGAGATGGCTCAGGACCCCAAGAACCCGTGGTTAACAGAGAAAACTGACTCCTGAAAGTTGTCCTTTGACCACTGAGTGCATGCCATGACACACCCACACCCACACCCACACCCACACACCCCCCCACACACACACACATAATAGCAGCAGTGATAATAATAATAAATAAATAAATATTTAAAAAAGCTACATCCTGACCATAGCTATAATCCCAGCACTCAGGAGACCAAGGCAGGAGCATCACTGCAAGCAAGTTGAAAGCTCGCCTGGGCAGTGAGATCCAGAGCTACAGAATGAGGCTGTCCCAAACAGACAACAGAAAGATAAATTTATATGACTTGCTGTTTTAAAGTCATAAACCAAACTTCCCTAAGTTCATTTCCTAACTATTATAGATTTAAAACAAAGCAGACAGTTGCCAATGAGGTGTTTCCAGTTTTATGAACCCTAGAGGGTCCACTCGGAAGACATGGCGTTGTGGCCTTCGTGATGAGCAGGAAGTGTCCTGCAGTGGGGAACTGGGAGCACAGTTAAACAGAGGGATTCTCAAGGTCTTTTCAGCTGGTGATGTAGCTGAGCATCTAGCCATTGGAAGAGATGCCAACTAGAGGTCCCTTAGTTGCAGGAAATAGGAAGCACCCTGGGATACAGAGGAAAGGCCAGGGGCAGGCAGGCTAGGAAGCTTCATGAGGAGCATTTAAGTGGTACAGACAGGGACTGGAGAGATGGCTCAGCAGTTAAGACCGCTCTTGCAGCGGTCCCAGATTTGGCTCCCAGCATGGTGGCTTACAACCATCTGCAGCTCCAGGAGATATAAGTGTCTACTGGCCTGGGCAGGGCCAGGTACACCCACAGTAAACATAGGTGCGTGTGGGCACGCACACGTAAAATAAAACAACTGTCTTTTTAAAGTTGTGAAGACAGCCTCAGTATATCAGCCAGTGGGAAGAGCTGTTCCATCCGCTGTTTACCTCCTGTGCTCTGGAAGGCCACACACCTGGCTTCCCACAGTGGCAAGTTGTCCTACAGCCTCTACATGCATGTTGCAGCACACGCGCGCGTGTGTGTGTGTGTGTGTGTGAATAAATGAATGTAAAAAAAATCAAATTAACTACATATTGTTCTGCTACTTTTTAGCTAATCTTTCTGAATAGAATGTGTAGCTAATGGTTATAGTCTATTCCAAAACAACAATTAAAAATTGGAAGCTGAACAAGTGTTAACTGGTAAGCAAAAAAAAAAAAAAAAAGGTTTTCAGTGACTGTGAGTCATAGCAAGAGGTTCAGCAGTGACACTGGATGTCTGATAGGCTTGGACATTACCAACACATACTTGGAAATTCACTGAGTTATGCCAGTTTCAAGATGTAAGTTTTGCCATGGTTTTATGAATTAAAGAGCCTCATTCTAAATTTTATCCTTCCTGTTTGGTGTCGGAGTTAACAAATAGCTTAAGTACCATGACATTTCAGCTCTAATGATTGACTGTTTACTTTTCCATTAATTTAAATTGTCAGAGACAATTCTGGTTTAAGAGCTTTATATGTGCCACCAGTAAAAGAGGTGATCTAATTAAAGCAAATTTACCCTAACCAATATTTAGCAACCAATTGCCACAACTTGTTTAAATATTAGGAATATCAGGTCAGAAATAAAACAAAAGACTATCGCTTTTGAAGAAAGGCAATCTTATAGGACACACTTTAAGAGGCAAACTCCTCTTTTCAAAGAATAAATCATGTTTTTGGTTAATGCAAACAAGCCCCCCCACACACACACCCAGGTCGCAGTTTAAAGGTTACTATTTAGCTGACAAGGATGAAAAGTTTGGTATGGTAAGATAGAGATGGTTATTTGACATCAATTAAATAATTATTTTATGAACACTTAAATTAATTTGAAATTCTTCTAGTCTATAGAATATCTACCCCAACACAAATACTTATTTTAAATAGTCACTCTTAGGATTTAGAGAAAGTAAATACAAATTTAAAAAATTTTGGAACCATTTAAGTTTAATCGGATCCTCATAATCTGTAACATTTTTCTTGTAATCTTCTAGTCAGAAAAAAAGGTTATATATGAAATCCATAGACTTTCAAGTATGTGTTTTCATTTGTTCTTACAATCATATGTCTGATATATGGATTTTTAAAATTTAAGATGTGGAAATGTGCTTTAATGCCAATTGAAACCTATTTTTTATCTTGTGATTATAATAAAAAGATACAGAGTATTAAATATAACTGAGTATATTGTACTTATTTATATTATATTAAAATTAGCACAAATAAAAAGTTCTACTTTTAAGTATAAAGTTATTAATTCTTCATATTGTAATTTTATATATAATTTCACATGTTGACAAGATTCAAACTACTTTTAACTTCAGAGCATTTCTGTATTAGGTTTAGGGTGAGGGGGACTGGTGAAGCTGGCTAGGACATTTAACAGATTTCTCATTTAGAATCTATCACTAATATTTATAAATAACTGAGTTCTTTTTGTTTTAGGACTGTCTGGTTTTGTTGTTGTTGTTTCTGAGTTAACTCAACAGCACACCCACACAGACAGTTTTATCCCAGGTAAGAATATAAGCTTCTCCATCAGAGACCGGCCTTTGAGACAGCTCTCTTACAGAACATAACTTGATAAATAATTATCTTACAAGCAAATAAGTTCATTTACTTTTGGTCTTCTTGCTTGGATATATTTTTAAGATCATGGGTGTTAAAAGATGTTTTCTTTGTTTTTAGTGACATCTTTCCATCCCTTAAAAACAAACACTTTGGGACTGGAGAGATGGCTCAGCAGTTAAAAGCACTCGCTGCTCTTGCAAAGGACCTGGATTCAGTTCCCAGCACCCACACTGGCCAGTTCCCGGCGTGCTGGAAGTCTGCTTCCAAGGGATCTGATGCCCTCTTCTCATCTTTGAAGGCACCCGAATACACATTGCATTCACTCTCTCTCTCACACACACAAATAAAATAAATAAGATTTAATAAAAATAATAATTTTAAACTTCAAACTTATACCTGAGTATAAACTGGATAGGAGGCTATTTTATCAATAAAGGTAACTGTTTAAATTTTTAAAAAAGAAAAAAAAACACTTATATTCTACATAAGAGCAAAAGATACTGGACATAGGAATCAGAGAAGTGCTGTGTCAAGGCCAAAACAAGCTTGAAGAGAATAAACCAGAAGCACAGAAGGCCAAACATGCTGGCCCAACATCTCACTTTGTAACTCTTGTCCTCCTAACCATCAGAAAGAAAAGAGAACAAAAGATGAGTAAGAAAAGGCACACGAAAGTCATCTTGTTCCCCTTACATTTCACTTAAAGATTTGCAGGTGGATGATGCAGGGTGACGTTGGGACACTTGGGAGTTTTACACATAGCGGAGAAAAGATGGATGTGTATTCCTCGGTGATTTGACGATATGTGAAGGGCGCTTTACAGATGCAGAGAGTGCATTTCCACAGGACAGACAACTTTCGACAAGAGATATTTTCTAGGATATCACTGAGCAGACATGCAGGCGGCACAGAAAATAATATGCACAGTTGGAATGTTATTTTGCATGCACACACATGCTTGACAATGGGCATGCCTATGCAGGTGTGTGTGTGTGTGTGTGTGTGTGTGTGTGTGTGTGTGTGTGTGTGCGCGCGCGCGCGTGCACATGAGTGCACGTTGAACATACATAGAAGAAACATTAAAAAGACTTTGATGTGCCCTTTGGCATCCTTGGTTGATGAGATCACCAGGCTTCTGTCTGTTTTCCAAGCTTCTTGCATTATGTATTTGTGCCTTTGTCATCAGGAAAAAAGTGTAGAGTGGTTCAGCCGTTTTGTTTTTCTAGTGAGCCTCACAACTATGTGAGGGACAACACCTCACTTTCTGGACGAGGGTCCTGGGGTTCAGGAGACCTGTCTGTCCTACGGCGGGATAGTGACCAATCTTCCAGGCCGTCTGCAACTCTTTCCTGTGTATGCCATACATGTTCGCGTGTGCGCTCCCATATGCAGGCGGGTTCGCGAATGTGTGTGCGCATGGAGGCCAGAGGTCAGTGTGGGGATCTCCCTCTTTGGATCCCTGTCGCTTCTTTCTCTGTATTTTTTCTTGTCTTCTGTGGTTGTTGTTTCACTTTGCCGTTTTGGGTTTTATTTTTTCTTTGTTTCTGGTCTGTTTTGGTGGCGGTGGTTGGCGGATTTGGGGTGAAGCAACCTTGGAGCCCCCTGTTCGCCTAGGCCGGCTGGGCAGCACGCTCCAGAGATTCTCTGGTCCCCGCCTCGCCGTGCAGGGGTTGAGGTGTGCGCTGCTATGTCCAGCCTCTCGCGCGGGGGCTCAGGGGCCAGGTGCGCGGCCCCGCAGACCCGCTGGGTAAACCTTCCTCGCTCTCCACCATACCAGGCTTGGTTCTTAGGGCTGGTTTCCAGGGCGGCTCAGCGGAGCGTTTTCATGCCCGAGGCTCGCTTATGTCCCTTCGTGGCAAAGCATCACCCACTCGTTTAAACCTGGTTTTCTGATTAAATGGTAACCGTTACGGAGGTAGCATCAAAGGCTTGACGCGATTAAGCTCCAGCCACCAATTCCTGCAACTGCGTTTGTCTGAGTAGCCAGAAGTCAAAGCAGCACCCTGCGTCCCTTCTCGGGCCTTAACCGCCCCTCGGGTTCTCTCCGACTCCAGAACTCTTCTCCAGATCCAGTGTTCACTCCTGCCAGTTTTTCAGGGGCTGTGGTTTTTGCTAACCTTTTTCTGAGAAGCGGCTTCCTGCTCACTCATAGGCCCTCTTCCGCGGCGACAAGGCAAGAAGCCTGTGGAGCCGAGGACACAGGCTCGGCTGGAGGCTCCGAAAATCTAAGCCATCACCCGTCACCTCATCACCTCGCAGAGAGCCTGCTGTGGCTTTACGGAAAGAATTCCCAGCCGCTGGCGGGCTTACAGAAACGCCTTCCCTCTCTGACTCCTCACACAAATTATCCAGCTGCAGCCACACATCCAGAACCAACAGGATTTGGAGCAGAGGGGCTGTGGCCGTGGCTGAGGATACACGGATACTTTGGACGTGGTTTGTTATCGCCAGGTAAGACGCGACCTTCGACCTTCAGAACTGAGCTGTTGTCCTAGGCCCAATGACAACGGCTTCTGGGCGCTTCTTCCTACTTTTAAAAACACTGCGTGTCTGCAGCTCGAGAAGAGGATCTGAGTCGTGGGACCCTGTTGTGTCCCGGCCTTGTGGACAGCACCGTCCTGCACTCGCGGGTACCTTCAAGTAGAACTCAGTGTGTCTCACTCCTTAACAAGAACAAATTCACTTTCTCCAAAACATAAAAAAGAAACGTGAGTTTCTACCGTAGATCTATCTCACAGAGAGATGCAGGCAAGGCTTCGCTCCAGCACCACGCGGCAAACTTTTATAGAAGTTAGAATCTGGGATCTCCATGCGGAATGCCCTAAGCTACCACTGGTGCCTCACGCCAGTCCATACAAAGGGTCCAAGCTGTCCCCGATTCTTCTGCATCTTCCTTATTCGCCCGCTGACCCTGCCTTCCTTCAGCACCCTCTGCAGTCATTCAATAAACCCAACTTTTCTAACATGCAAATCCAGTGACTTCTAACTCTGTACCTCAGACCCTCCACTCCGCTCAGCAAACAAAGGGCCTTCTTTCAGAGCCAGCTGGGTATTATATATTGCAAGTAATTTTTCTCAGTCACAAATAATCTTTTCACTTGTCACAGTACAGTTGGTTTAGCATGCCAAGTCCTGCTGAAATTCTAAGTCCAGATTCCAAGGACGTTTTCTTCAAGGACAGTTCAGCAAAAGGCTTGAATCTTTCTTTAGCAGAATTGTTTCACGTGGGTCTGAAGAAAGGGCCTGAGGTGGGAAGAAACCAGGGAATTTAGGCTAAAGAAAAGATAAAGAAAAATGTGTGGAACGTTGTGTGAGGGCCTTCTGTTCGTCTCTTCCTGCATCTTCAGAGCTGCAGTCCACAGAGGAGAAAATAAAGGGCTCTCTAGAGAAGTGAAAATAAATCTAAAAGGCGCAGCCAGGCTCCTAAGCCAGGCCCCAGGAATTCAGAGTCCAAGGCCTTTCTTTATGCTCTATCCCCTTCAGTGAATTTGGGTTCCCACCCATCCATCTACCATCCTGCCAAACTTCTTGTCAGCTCAGAGCTACACTATTGACAAGAAGCCCTTTCCTTTCTTACTGTAGCCTGGCACAGAGATAGCTAGATTTACCAGCTTTCCCGGCTGAAGGTCTCCTATCTCATTGCCAGCCTTTTCGAAGCAGCCACATGAATTCCTGAATTCTCATAGGAGAGCCAAGTCAGTGCCATGAGCAAGGGGTCAAATGGTATAGTAGAAGGGACCACAGCCCTTCAGTCAAGATAGAATTTAATAAGCACAAAATAAATCAGTGTCCAGCTTTCCATCTTTAATCTCTTTAGAGACAAAGTTTATACAAAGTGTAGGCAATAATAATAGGCATAATAGGCAATAAAAGGGAATTCCTGCTGTGGGTCTCACAATGTCTCCCAAACATATAAAACTAATTATTTTCTTTCTTTCTTTCTTTTTTTCATCTAGATGATTTAGCAACTTGGTGCGAACAGATTTACTCTTGGAATCTACAATAAGACAGACGTATTTAATTCTCTCTGTTTTCTGCAGGACGCGCTGCTTTTATCCGCACAGGGCAGGCTGCACATGGACCTCCTTCCACTGCCCACATGGCGCCCGAAGGATCCTTCCTCAGGTTACTGAGTTCTTTCCACCCCAGGTTCTCCAGCTGTAAGAGGGAGCAAGTGGACTAGACAGGTCCCCCTGGGTCCCTGCAGCCATGTGGTAACAGGGCGGGAAAGAGCCGTAAGCGGCCATCCTTCCGTTCCGGAACCATCCCAGGCGCATCATGCTTCCAGCAATTCCACCGCCAATGAGATGAATGCAAAAAGAGAAGGGTGAGGAGGGCGGAGCCCAGAGGCTAGGTAGAGCCGGGAAGATGAACGCGCCTCTAGGGAAAATGTGGTGAGTTAACCTGACATAGGGAACGTGTGTGCCTGGCTTCCTCTGCTTGTGTCCTTCCAAGTTGTACTGACTTTGCCTTAGTTATGCTCAGCTAAAAAGCAGTCCATGAGAGACTCTGGATCTTGTTTCCTGAATTTTTAGTAACAGCGCCTCTGCTACCCACCAGTACATACATAGGAGTAGGGATATAGCAATTTTTGGCTGTTTGACCTTTAAGCCTCTGATATTTATAAAAACTAAACACTGGCATAGGCGTCTACTGGGAATGGAGGGGTGCACTGTGTCCTAGTTATTTTGCTGCTGTTGCTTATTTATTGTTGGTTTTTTGAAACAAGGTTTCACTGTATGGCCCAGGCTGACTCTGAACTCATACTAATCCCGAGTGCTGGGGTTACAGGTGTGAGCTGCCATATCGAGCACCAACTGTAAAGTAGGTTAGTAAATAGTTCCCAAGACTAATGAGTGGAACTTTTTTGCTAGACCACAGGCACTCGGAGAGCTTATGACCATTGCTGCTGAGAAAGTGGAGGCATGTTTTCTAGAGATATTTTTCAGATTTTGACTTCTATAATATTGAACCCATTTTTCACCCAGCCGTACTGGAACATCTTCCTTCTCTCGGCTTCTGCGACACCATGCCTTCTCAGCATATACCTGGATACCTCACAGGGCCTCCAACTCAACATGTAAAAATAAAGCCCATTTCATCGTGAGTTCCCACTAGTAACTCCACTACCCGCCTGGCTGCCTGAGCCAGAGAGCTGAGTTATATCTGGGGTCCTCTTCCCTCAACAGCAACAGCAGCCCATCAATCATCAGACTCAGCTGAACCCGTCCTATACTGTCACTGGAATTTGCCCAGGCACCTTCTTGTTCACCCTTAGCAGACATCTCCTATAGCACTTGAAAAACTCCAGAAATTCCCTTCTTTAATCCCCTTTTCTAAATAGATGAGTAGGATGTTTCCCGCCAAGCAGAAGGTTGGCTTTCCCCCTGCCACTTCTATGGCTGTTGAGATTAAAACAATTCCAGACTCTGAGGCCCCAGGTTCCACAGGATAGCTTCAAACCCACGTCACATAGATGGCCCCGGTTCACCTTGCTGGGCCACAAAACACAATGAACAGATGTGAACGTGTGAGAGAGAGATTGGTGGGAGTTCGGGAGTGGGGGAGTGAGGGAGTGAGGTGGGAGGTGAGAGTGGTCAGCGTGAAGGGTGTACATGTGTAAAATTGTAAAAATAATAAATTTTTAAAAGAAAGTGTAAGTCAAGCATAGCTTGTTACATAAAAAAGCAACTAGTAGCATTTGATGTTTATTTTAGAATAACAAACATACATTTATGAAATGGAATCACAGGATGGGTGACATTTTTACTTTGCCATTTACAAATTAGATGGCAGAGCATATTTGTTTTAAAAATATGTATTGACAACATAATCCCTAATTGACACAAAATCCAGACTTGTTTCTGACTTGTGTCTGTATTCCAGGTTTAATATGCTTTTCTTCAGTTCTTCAAAAGAGCCATCATCTCTCCATTCATAGGCTTCTCCATCAATACTTCCTACCTGCTGAATAATGCTGCTTCCCTGATTCTGCCTCACTATCACCCAGAAATCCGTCCTAGCTCCCTTCCCCTCACACAGACAAGGCTAGCCTCGGATCGCCAGTGTGCAGGGTAGGTTTCACTCAGCTGCCCATTTTCCACTCTCAGGGACTGTGAGAAAACATACAGTGCTCTATCTCAGCGCCCAGCACAGCGCAGAGCAAACAGGAGCTCGGTACACACTTGCAGAACAAATAATATTTTTAAATGTATCTCCACTTGTATGCGATGTTTCAAACTTTTTTATGAAGGCACTTAGTGCTGTGAACTTTCCCCTTAGCACTGCTTTCATTGTGTCACATAAGTTTAGGTGTGTTGTGCCTCCATTTTCTTTGAATTCTAGGGAGTCTTTAATTTCTTTCTTTCTTTCTTCCCTGACCCAGCTGTCATTGAGTAGAGATGAAGGCTTTTTGCTTTTTCTGTTGTTGTTGAGGTCCAGCTTTAGTCTATGGTGGTCTGAAAGGATACAAGGGATTATTTCAACCTTATTGTATCTGTTGAGGCTTGCTTTGTGACCAACCACATGGTCTATTTTGGAGAAAGTTCCATGAGGTGCTGAGAAGGTAAATTGTTTTGTGTTTAGGTGAAAGGTTCCATAGATGTCAGGTCCATTTGATTCATGATATCTATTAGTATCATTGTTTCTTTGTTTAGTTTCTTAGATGTAGCCAATTGGCAGCTCAGTCTCCACGTGGATCTCCGAGTAAGGGGAGCAGGAGCTGCCTCTGTTATGAACTCAGTTGCCTGCTCTTTGATCACTTCCCCCTGGTGATGCAGGCATACCTGGCCACAGAGGAAGGGGACCCAGGCAGTCCTGATGAGACTTGATAAGCTATGCGGGGATGGCAAAGGAGAACTCCCCCCCTTCAGTGGAAAGGGATGAGGGGAAGAGGGAGTGAGAGTGGGACTGGGGAGAGTTGAGGGAGGGGGCTTCAATCAAGATATATAATGAATAAACTGTGAAAAAAAAATAAAAAGAAAAATCTCTCCACTTTAAACAACAGCAATGTGGACGCCCTATTCCTAACTTCGTGTGCTGACTTACACAGTTCGTTTTCTGCTAACCAAGCCTCTACTGCCCCACAGCCTCAGACATCGTCACTTCCTTTTCTTAAGCTTCTCTTTAAGCAACAGACTCGTTTCCAAATGAAAGCTGGGGTTCGGTTTTATTTTATAACAGTTTGTGTAAAGCGCCCCAGAAGAAAGCGGCTCACGTGGGAAGTGGGGCTTGCGCCTAGCCCTGAGCTACCCTGAGAACACCTAGAACGTCCTTTGCGGACGCTGATGCAGCCAGCACAGAGAGCTGCAGCACCGACAGCCGCGCCTCTTCCCGGCTCTTTCACGGTCCTGAAGGTGCTTCCAGCCAGGAGCGGGAAAAGACACTTTCTCAAAGGTTTAAAGACTCCAGTTCTGTAAGGGCACGGTTGGCGCGGGAGATGATTCTGCACGAGGAAAAGCGTCCGAGGATCCACTCTGAGGCGCTCTGCTTTGCTGGGAGCCCGAGTCTGAGGCATGTGAAGATTCTTCTTGGAGTGGCGGCAGGATGGATGGACAGGAAAACGGACCCCAGAGCCCGGAGCGCGCTAGGCAAGCACCCTGCCACAGCTGTGTCTCCAGCAACTCTTGGGGAGTTCTAAGCCCCGTGCTCGAGTCCAGCTCCTTACCTACTGGGCACTGAAGCCCAGGATTCTTTGCCTTACTAAGTCTCTCTCATGAACCGTGTTTCCTGCCAAGGGGAGCCAACTTGCTCCAGACAGCACAGTGTGTAGAAAAGCAGACACAAAAGGACACTTGTCAACAGGAAACCACATAAGGGAACCTCCAAGCTTGAACATGGTTGGGAGGAAAGCACATTAGGAATCCGTACAGTGCCGAGGGAGGCTGTGCCACCTACACTGGGCCTTGAACCTGAGAGTTATGGTCCTCAGAGTTCTGAACCAGTGGAAGAGGCGGCCTGAAAGCCACCAAGCAACTGCTTCCTCCACACTTAATGAGGAAAATTAGAATGTGTTTGAAGTTTATAAATACTGTTTATTTTGACTATAGGCAAAGCCTGAAGTATGACTAAAATACCTAGTATATTAATAACCTTCTGATGGGAACATGAAACCACAGCATGATTTGACAAGAGTATAATTAAAAATGTATTTTCCTTCACTGACTGCAATATTAAGAAAGAACAAGGAAAAGAGCTCATGGAATGACAGCCGAATTTTGGTGCTGGGGCCTTTAGGGAAGAGCTACTAACTTGGCTTATACTTAATCCATTGTGACACCTAATAAACTCAACATTATGTTATAAACATTAAACTCAACATTATTTGTTATAAAAATTGAGATTTTACAAAGACAGATAAAGTAACTCTGCCTATTTCCTTAATAATCAGTACAGTCATACTATAAGAATTTATAAGACAAATTCATTCAGTTCTTCACGGAAACATTTACAATCTAACTTTTGGTTTCAGAAATTAGTGAGAAAAAGGAAACTGAGTATGTGTTGCTACAGTAGCCCACACAGGGGAACAGCGCCTTAAGCCAGCCAGAGCCCTGAGCGGACGCTTCTGGGCAGGTCACGCTAGGCCTGAGCCCTACGGATAAATAAGACTGAAATGAGGAAAGAGAAAGAACGATGCTGGAAGAGAACCAGAGAGTTCTGGGTAAGACAGGGGCCATGCTCCCTGTTCACCTTCAGCATTACCTGGCTGTGATATGAAGTGTTTTCAGGGGGTAGCAGGGTTAGCTAACACAGCGGCCAGACTAAGGCCACAGAGGATATGAGTGTGAAGATGCCTGTGAACATCTCTGTAGAACATTACACAGAGCCGATAAGGAGACACAAGCAGAAAAGGAAAAAAAAAGATAAGCAAGTTAGAAATAATGCATTAGCAGTTTGTTGTCAGAATTAAAAACGTGACAGATACGATGAAATCCATTACTTTATAAGTTGTCTTGGTTATTTTTCTACTGATGTGATAAGACACCATGACCAAGGCAACTTATAGAAGAAAGGTTATTGGGATTTTATTGTTCCGGAGGGTTAGAGTCTGCGACCCTCTTGGTAGGGAGCACAGCAACAGGCAGGCATGGCACTGGACCAGCAGCCGAGAATTCACATCTGGGTCCATACCACAAAGCAGAGAGTGCGAGAGAAAGGAAGAGAGAGAGGGAGGGAAGGAGAGAGGGAGAGAGAGAGAGAACTGGGAAGGGGGATGGCATGGGCCTTTGAAACCTCCAATCAGCAATGACGCACCTCCTTCAACAAGTTCTAATCCTTCCCAAACTGTTTTAATAACCGGGGACCAAATATTCAAACATATGAGCCTAGGGGGCCTGTTCTCATTCAAACCACCAATTGTGCTGACGTAAAAATAATAATAATTCAGAACCCTGAAGATAAGCAGCAAGTATTCTGTATACATGTGTGCTGAAAGAGGCACAAGCAGAGGCCTGGGCAGTGGCTCAGCTAACGACCCGAGTCCGATTCCCGGAACCCACACGGTGGAAAGTGAGAACTAACTCCAGGAAGTTGTCCTCTGAACCCCACATGTGTGCTCTGATACATGTTCACATGCACAAAATAAATTAATCTTAGCAAAACTGTTTAGAAAGCATTAGCAAAAACTAAAAATGCCCACACATCTCTTTCTGACTTAGAGTGGACTCTGGTTGGCAGAATCGCCGAGGCTTGAGACAGGCTCTGCCCGTGAGGAGCCCTCCCTGAGCGGCTTGCCAACCCCACTGCTCAGTGAACCCCGTGGACTCCCACCAGGCTGCCATGCTCACTGTTTGTTAGCGGTGAACAGAGTTATGACCACAAAGGAGGCCCTGGCATTAGTGTTCTTGAAGTGAACAAGTCGTCCAATCATACCAGCAACAATGCAGAGGAACTGTTTGACATTTCAGGCAACCCCAGCGTGGTTTTTACACAAGGACACAGCTTTGGCCTATTCAGTATGGTCTTCTTAAACAGGACCTCAAAGCAGGAAGACGGCTCACTACACGACAATGGGAGCTTGGCCAACTAAAGCTGCAGAAAAAGCGAAGATGTTTGGGTTTGTGACTCTGATCTCCTCCAAATTTGGGAGTGATAGGAAAACCCCATGTCTAAGCCCCTGAAATCTCAGCTCGGCTCTTCTCTGTGCAGTACTGTTCCACTGGACAATACAGCTGCTGTCAAGGCAGCAAGCGCTGGTGTGCCATGCAGCCTGAAGCTCTCCGAGCCAGCGGATGTTTCCAAGATTGCTGTGATCTTCGCTGGCACGCAGAACACTGCCTGCACTGCAGCTCCAACACTGCTCGTCACTCAGTCTGCTGGGCTTCCCCGAGTGGTCCCGGGGCCTGGAATACAAAATAAGCTGGAAGCAACTGCCAGGGCCTCAAAAACCTGTTTTAGCATGTGTGTTGTGAACTTGGCCCTGGAGTAGAGTAATAGCTTTGGCACATGCTTAGCTCCTTTCATCAAAGTAAAGGAAGAGCTTGTGACACCACTGATCATTGTCAAGGACTGTGCGTGTATCAAGTGGGATTCTGAGCTAGAAGCGAGATGAATATTCCCTTCTGCATTGGCAGTGCCAGAGGAGCCAATAGTCGCCGGAGAAAGTTTTCTTAACAAGGCTGGTCAACTCGGGATGAGCTCCTTGGAAGGTCACAGGCACCTGGGAAGCACTAGGGCCTCCCTAGATAACGGAATGCTGTCACAAGGGAAGCTGTTCAGAAGTTGCCAGTTGCCGAGCAAACCTTTTTGGAGATTAACAGCTGGGAATACATCCTAACCAATACCTAGTCTGCCCTTGCACCAAAGCACAATTAAAGTAACTTGGGAACAGTTACAAAAACTTACTGTAGTATTGGCTGTCAAAGTAAGTCTGTACTCTGTTCTTTTCAGAGGAACAGTAAAACACCCACAGCTCTGCAAAGCCGGAGGGCCTCGGCAGACACTGTAACTCTAATTGAAGCTAGAAACATTTTTTTCCGAGTCTCTCTGCTGCTGCTTTTCCAATTCATTGCAGAGACTCCTGTCTTTTCCAGTCACCATAAAGGGAAAGAGACAAAGTGGGTAACTTGAGAGCACTTCTACAAGAAGTGTCCCAGGGGTAAAACCCTCAACCCTATGAGTTTATTTGGCGCCTGCCAGGGGCATGTAGTTCGCGGTGAGAAGTGACAGCATGGCTTGGAGAGGAAGACTTGTTTATACATCACGTTCGCTTCCTTCTGAGAAGGATTTAGCTTACTTATATATTGATCGGAAAAAGTCATAAGGCAGAGAGAGGTTATAGGGTATGTGGGGGAGAGCATGAGGTTTCCGGGTAGACTGGATCAGAACATGCAAGGATTTATTCCATGAACAGAATGAAAAGTTCTACTTATGGTAAAATGGGAAGAAAAGAGGGAGAAGACAATTTGATAGTGGGAAAACTGGGGGATTTTTCAGAAAGTTGGCGAGGGTGTGGATGTAGAGGAGTGGTTAATTCTTTTTTTTTTTTTTTTTTTTTCTTTCCAAGACAGGGTTTCTCTGTGTAGCCTTGGCTGTCCTGGACTCGCTATGTAGACCAGGCCTGCCTGCCTCTGCCTCCCTAAGTGCTGGGATTATGGACATGTGCCACCACGTCCAGCTTCATCAGTCAACCAGAGAAATAAAATAATTAAGCGAAGGGGCAATATGATACCACCATCAATTCGTGTCTGTTTTCATGGTCTTGCTTTAAATTAGGATACATGTTTTAAAAGGAATCCACCACAGAAGTGAAACTGTAGCTAGCTCCTAAGTAATGGTGCTCTCATGTAGCGGACACCCACAGACTTCTCATGACCCTATGTGTAAGTAGGTCTTTTTCACAGAAACTCTGCTTGCAAAGGGATTATGAGATTACTCTGGTTTGGAATGTGACACCTTGGGCTGTTACACTGTGGATGGTGTTAAATGCTTTGGGAACAGGATTATCTAAATTAGCTCAGGTTTCAGATTGCCAGGAACCCACAGGATACAGTGTGACTGTGTTACAGATGCATTCGCCTCTCTTGCACCAAAGCTCTAGCAGTGTCCAGCAAGTCATCCATCCAATCAACTCAGAAACATTTGCTCTGCTCCTCCACAAGCACAGCTGACTCATTGCTTATCTGCGCCTCTCCTGCTAGCTCCTCTCCTGCTAGCTCCTCCTCATCTTGTGTTTTTCTACACTGAAAATAGCTTTTCACCAAATAGTAAATATGTAGCAAAAAAAAAATTTAAATTTTGAGAACAAGTTGAAGAATAATGCAAAAGCAGCCAAATATCTAGTACTGCCCTTCAGATACGTGGGACCGTAAGCAAATATTTTTATGAGATCTCTGTCCATAAGGGTCATTTCATTAAAAAAAAAAAAAATCACAAAACAGCATGTATAGAACAATGTGAAGGATTGTGATTTAGCGATAAAAACAAATTAAATTATAGAAACATATAAAGTTGCCCTTTGGTATCTGCTGGGGATTGGTCCCACGACCTCAGATCGCAAGATGCTCACGTTCCTTTTATACAGGGCTATAGTACTTGCATACAGCTTAGCTATGACCGCTTGGAATGTCATAGAGTCACAGAGCAACCTGAGCCTCTGAAATAGTTGCTATCCTATCCTCTTCCGAAAACATTTAGAAGGGCGACATCCACGTGCAGAATAGACACAACTTAAGATACTTTATCTGGGATGGACTGAGTCTGCAGGCTGTTTTAGATCTGAAGTGTCTCCCAAAAACTCAGTCACTAACACTGATTCACAGCGGCTCCTTTAAGAGATGATTACCCTCATCAATAGGATGACCCATTAATTAATTTGTAGCTCAGTGGGCTGTTATAAGGAAGCACAGAATTTAGGAGGTAATGCTTACTTAGAAGTAGGCCCCTGGAAGCATGCTCTCAAATGATAAGCTTCCCTTCCTTCCCTTCCATTCCCTTCCCTTTCCTCCCCCTTCCCTTCCCTTTTTTCCCTTCCCTTCTTCCCTTCCCTTCCCCTTCCCTTCCTCTTTCTTTCCCCTTCCCTTTCCTTTCCTTCCCCTTCCCTTCTATTCTCCCCTCCCCTTCTCTTCCTTTCTCTCCTCTCCTCTCTTCCCATTTCCTCTCCCCCCTCTCCTTTCCTCTTCTATCTTTTCTTTTTCCTCCTCTTCCTTCCTATCT
The DNA here is from genome assembly GCF_907164565.1 of Psammomys obesus. Lineage (NCBI taxonomy): Eukaryota > Metazoa > Chordata > Mammalia > Rodentia > Muridae > Psammomys > Psammomys obesus. The sequence continues at coordinate 22,546,044 of NW_026596109.1, read as the reverse complement.
CTCTTCCTCTCTCTCAGATGCTATGAGCTGACAGCTGTGCTCTAGTTTACGTCCCTAGCATGATTTTCTGCCTCATCACAGTTCCAGAAACCAAGTGATCAAAAGTGATGGAAAACTGAAAGCATAACCCCTTGTTTCTGTGGGATTTTTTTTAAATGGGTCGTGAACCTTTCATGTTTTATCTTGCTCTGTTCTCATCTACTTTTAAGCTTTTTCCTTTCTTGTAAAGAAGCTCTACACCTTAAATGTGCGTGTGTGCATGTGCACGCGTGTGACTGTGTGTGCCAGCATGTATGTCTGCACCTGGCGCATACCCGGTGCCAGCAGAGGCCAGAAGGTCTCAGATCCATTTAGCCCCAGACTTCCACATGAACACACCTCAGGTTTTCTTCCTTTTTCCCTGTCATTACTTGAATCGGCGCCTTCCTTCTCCCCTCCTCTCTGTCTGTATAGGGTTGCCATCAGATGATTCTCACAGTATCTCATGCTATTATAATAATAATATAATTATCTCTTTGCTATTTTCCATCTTTTTGGGCTACATTCTAGACATTTTCTTGGACCTGCCCTTCCATCTATCCTCCTGTTGTGGTTTTTCTACTGTTAAATCCGTGTGTCATGCTTCCACTGTTTTGTTTTGTTTTTAATTATTATCATTTTATTTCATGTGCATGTGTTTTGCCTGCATGCATGTCTGTGTACCACTCGCGTGCCCAGTAGCTGCACAGGCCAGAAAAGGAGGATGGATCCCCCTGGATCTGAGTTATAGGTGGTTGTGAGCCACCATGTGGGTGCTGGGAATTGAACCCAGTTCCTCTGTAAGAGCAGCCAGGCCTCTTAATCAACGAGCCACCTTTCTAGCATTTTGTTATCTGTCTAAATTCACACAAGAGATCTTAAATTTCTGGTGCATTTTTTTGTTTTTCTTGGGCCTGTCAAATCTCTGGTCAGGCTTTCTGTATATTTTTAAATTGTTTGTTTATTTCTTTCAACGTAGTTAACTTATTTTATATCCAGTGCCTCCCCATTCCAATAGCTACTGCCTTCCAGCCTGGCTACAGTCTTGTTATTGCTAGGCCCTGCACGTGGTGTGTTATTTCCTTTCCTGTTTTCTGATTTGGACGGTGTGCTCCTGTTTCCTTAGAATTTATCAATGGTGAGTGCAGAATCTTCTGTTGAGAATGGCACCCTCAGAACAGATTTGCATTTGTCCCTGCCACTTGCCTGGAAACTACAAGCTAAGGTTTACTTTAAAAGCATTTCTTGACCAGCTTTTTGGAGACCCGGGGAAAGGATAACTTTGGGGTAACCCTGGGAGCGCTGGCTTGCTGCGTCCCTGCTCTCAGGCAATTCTCTTGCACTTGTCCCAGGACAGAGGAAAGGCAGGAGATTATTTGCGGTGCACAGGGGTGCGTTTCTGCAGACTCAGCTTCAGGCAAGGGCAGATGAGTTCCTGCCACCCCTGGCTTGGAATCCACTTTGGCTCCTATGTTCAGAGTCAAACACTCTGCAGAAAAAGCTTTCTCAAGTACCTGCTCATCTCCCCGGTTTCACTTGCATTAATGTTTGACCTTAAAAGACTCTTTACTTTGCCATCATAGAAATGTACTTCAAAAGATTAAAAAAAGATTGGAAGGATTAATACTGTGGGAATGTCCCTTATCTCCAGCTTCTGTGCAGTCCCAGGCAAGGCGCTGGGGACAGGGCTCAGGTGTGCAGTGCTTGCTGTGCAGGCGTGAGGAAGATCGTCTGCACGTCTCCTCGGTCACACTCAGGAGAGTCACTGAGCAGCTACAATCCCAGCGCTGTAGAGGCAGAGACACCGGATCCCTCGGGCTCCCTGCCATGCGGTGTAGGCAAACTGGTGAACCACAGGCCTCCGGGAGACCCCCCTCTCAAAATACAAGTAAGAACTCCAGAAGAATAAGGCCAGACGTGTCCTCTGGCCTCTAAACCCATTAGCACGCATGTTTACATGCTCCTGGGCACACACAGTTAAAAACTGAGATTTCAATGCCCCTATTCACAGAAATATAAAAATAATCACAACGTTTACGTGGACCACCAAAGACCCTGGCTAACCACCACAGCAATCCAGAACAAAAGGAATGCTGTTGGAGGAATCACCACACCTGATTTCAAGTTATCCTACAAAGCAATAGTAACACAAACAGCATGGTACTAGACACAGATAGACATATAGATCAGTGGAATAGGAGACCCAGATATCAACTCATATATCCATAGCCACACGATTTTTGACCAAGATGTAAAAATGCAGATAGAAGAAACGACAGACATTTCACAATGGTTCTGGAAAACTGGATATTCAGAAGGGGAAGAATAAAAGTTATATTTCTCAGCATGTATAAAATGCATCCTCAAATGGGTCAAATATATTAAAGTATAACCTAAAAGCCTGAAATTGATTGAAAATAGAGAAAAAAATACTTTAAAGTATAGGCACAGGCAAAGACTTTCTCAATGGGTTTCCAATGCTCAGGAAATAATACTAACAATTGACAAATGAGGCCTCATGAAACTAAAAAGCTTTGTACCACCAAGGAAACAATCAAGTGAAGAGATAGCTGACAGAATGGAGAAAATCTTTGCTGTCTATACAATGACAGAACATAGACTAAGCAAAGAGCATTAAAACAAACAAACAAAAACTAAATGTAGTGAGAATTCTAGAATTTCAGTTTCTTTAAAAATGCAGGAATATAAGAATATGTTTTTGTTAATCCCAGGTGTGGGATATCAGGCTGCTCTGGACTGTCTGCAGCAGCTATGATCTGCCTCGTGCTCCAGCATAGGCGTGGTTTTGCCAGCAGCATATAGTTTCTGCGATTGTGTGATGTTTGGAATTCTGGGAACTTTTCAGAGGACGTATAAATGCTGCAGCTCTGATGTGCAGGGTCAGTAGCTGTTGGTTGTTCAGGGAGGTTGTTGAACTTGCTAGCAGTCATGCTCAATGAATAATAATAATAATAATAATAATAATAATAATAATAATAATAATAATAATAATAATAAATTCAGGGATCTTTATTTCCCCTCTCGCTATCCTACTTTTTCTCCTATCTGGTGATGGGGGTGAAACCAGGTGTGTGCCGGGGAGGGGAGGGGGGTAGGGAAAAGAACCCACAAAGTAGCAAAGGCAAGAAATCAAACAACCCAGGGAACAAGTGTACTAATGGAATGACTAGGTATTTCTCCAGAGATGAAATACAGATGCCAACAAACATGAGAAAAGAATGTTCAACCTCAGTAGCCACCAGAAAAATACAGATCAAAACTCTGGCCTATCTTACCCCAGCCAAAATGGCAGTCATTAAAACAAATGCTGGTGAGGGTGTGGGGCAGGGAACCTCTATACCCTGCTGGCGGGGGTACAAAGTAGTGACCCAGCACTACAAAAGTCTGTATGGAGCACCCCAAAACTAAAGTCAGATCTTCCACATGAACCAGCTCTGCACTCCTAGTGTTGAGCCAAAGGGCTCCAGTGACATCACAGAGATACTTGCCCATCAGTGTTTACCGCAGAACCATCCATAGCAGCTAAGGGGACTAACCTAGGTGTCCGCCAGCAGAAGAATGGGTGGACACATGTGACGTGTGAGCACAGTAGAATTTTATTTCCGCCATAAAGAATGGCGTGATGTCATTTATAGGAAAATGGATACAACTGGAGATAATCACATTGGGTTAAGTAAGCCAGTCTCAGAAAGATCCATAGGCAGGTGGCAGATGGAGAGAGACCAGGCCTGGATTGGGCTTTTGGAACCTCAGAGCCCAGCCCCAGTGACACACTTCCTCCAACAAGGCCACACGGAGTCTAACAAGGCCTCCTATTCCTTCTCACGCAGTGCCAGTCTTTGGTGACCAATGACTCAAACATGAGTCTATGGGGGCTGTTCTTACTCAGACCACTGCAGGAAAGGCAAGAAAAGGAAGGAGAGGGGCTATTAAAATGAACAAACAAACTTTAGCTGATGGGATTTCTTGTTTCTCAGACTGCATTTGAATTTCCTCCATCCTCCCTGGAGTTCTGGTTTGTATACAAAATGTCCTACAAAATGCTCATGAGTTAAGGGCTTGGCTGCCAGCTGATAGGCTTTTGAGCAATGACTGGATAACAGGGGCTTTGATTTCATCAATGGTACAGGCCATCGATGAGTTTGTAAGTTTATGACATCGTGGGAGTGATGGTTGGAAACTCTTCAGAGGCGGGGCATGTCCTTGGGGATACGCTCATCCTTTCCTGCGCTTTATCACACGCTACACGCTATGACGTTCTGCCTCATCCCACAGGTCTCAGAAGCAACGGAGCCAGTGTCCATGGACTGAAACCTCTCAACAATGAGCCACGGTGCACCCTCCTCCCGCAGTGCCTCCCCCTCCTCCCGCAGTGTCTCCCCCTCCTCCCGCAGTGTCTCCCCCTCCTCCCGCAGTGTCTCCCCCTCCTCCCGCAGTACCTCCTCCCACAGTGCCTCCCTCCTCCCTAGATCTGTTCTCAGGGTTATTCAGAAAGGAGAGAAAAGGGTTAGTATTAGAAAATCTATTAATGAAATGAGTTAATATGTTAAAGGAGAAAAATACAAAATCATTTCAACACATGGAGAAATGTTAAAATTCTGTGTCTATTCTGATAATAACACAAACTTAGAAGGATGTTTTAAACCACTAAAGAATATCTCCCATAACATACAGCAAACATCATGCTCAAGCGTGAAGCACAGGAAAGCTGTCCTTTCCGGCCTGGAAAAAGACAAGAGTAGCTGTGAGTACAACTGTTGCTCACCACTGCTCCAGAGGAGCTGGCTAGTTCAAGCAAGTCAGAATAAGCCTGGTGAATACAGATGCACAGACAGGTACAAAACTGGGGATCCAGCTGGACATGACTACCTCCATTTTGGTCAAAGCACCACTTTGAATACCAGGTTCCCAGGCACACATCCCAACCCCCGTAGGGAAACAAAGTTGTCAAGACAGTGACCGGGCATGGTGGGCCAGCCACCCTGTTGCACGTTAATAGTTTTTGAGAATGGCGAGGTACACTCTGGCTGGCAGGACTCTTCTTTGCTTCGCTGAACTTGCAAAGCACCCTCCTGATGCGGGCGGAGGACCCACGGGTCTCGCTGCTGCAGGCTTCTGCTGGTAAGTGCGTTCTCTAGTACACGCTGCACCTGGACTGTCTGCCTCTGGTTTTATGGTACTTTTCAGGGCACTCTCACACAGGGGGACTAGGTCTTTCTGGAACAAAAACGCATTACTCACAGTTGCATGTGACCATTTACATACAAATCTCAGGAATGTATAGATTTTGAAACCTCCCTGCTGCCAGCCGCGTTCAGAAAGCTGCAAACAGTAGGCATGAAAGTGACCGCAAAGTGAGGCCTGAGCTCTCCGAAGAATTTTCCTCTGGACTGACTGGATGGTAAACAGCCACTGTGTCTAGTAGGCTCCACATACGGGGATGGCACCAACCATGGACCATATTGTTTCCAAATACCTCAGTACTGAGCGAGTACTAACATTCCTCAACAGTCCTAGACAGGAAATATTTAGTTTTTGAACTGGACTAGTTAACATGAGCAATCTAAAGTGAGAGTGGCCCATGCTGGAAGCCTCCCAACCCCAAGTTTGGCCACAAAGGTTTTAAAGGCAGATTTGAAAGTAGCTGGCAAGGCAATCTTTCTCATTGAGGGCTAGCTTTCTCTGAGACCTGAATGACCCGCGTTCTTTTGTAGGGGTCAGGGAAGAGGGCTGAGCGCAGCAGCTGCTTCCACAGGAAACTGTTGGAGGATGAAGTGACTCAGATTGGGTGGAAGACTTCCGGAGAAGCGCCTGAGGACACCCAGTGCTTCCTGCATGGAGAGTCGAACACTTGAGTGTGGACTCTACCGCCTGCCCTGTGAATACTGCTGCCAAGGCTTTTCTCTTTTTGAAAACAATTTGGTTTTAGCCAATTAAGAAGAATACTAAGAAATTGTTTCTCAGGCAGAAAAAAAGATGACAGAAGGAGAATAGTTGGTTGTGCCAGATGTTACTGAGATAATTTTAAAAAAGGAAAGAAAGCAATATGAAGAAGGCATTTTAGCAATGCAGGTCAGGGTGAAAAAAAAGGGACTCTAACAGAAGCAGAAAGCTGACGGTAGGTTACAGTGGGTTGAGCATAAAGTGGGGGATTACAAGTAGGGCTCTTCTTTGCCGACTCTGCTATAAAGGGAAGAGAAAGAGAAAACCCTCTTTTTCTTGGCATCTAGGTAGAGAAAGGTTGCAAGGGGGAAGAAGGAGAACGTGATGAGAAGGAACACCTAAAACAGGTCAGAAATGTGGGTTCTAGGTGAGCACATTAGACGCAGCCTGATGACGTCTCATCTTTCATGGAAATGATCCCACAGCCTCCTTGTTTTCAAAGATGGCCTCAGGGAACAACTGTGTGCTCCGGTTGCACCGAACTGCCTTCATCTGTAGGCTTCAACTTCATAAAACTTACAGCAATAAAACTCGATAGCCGGTACAGTATGAATTGCTGTGAGAGTCAGCTTAGACCCATCAGCTGTTATCAGGGCGTTCATTCAGTGGTCGGAGGGGAACGTGTGCTTTTCAGGTTAAGGAGAGAAGGGGTGTTACAGTCAGCATGGCAGACTGTTCTGTAGCATTGGGAGCTCTTCTTCGCTTGTGGACTGGTACTAAAACTACAGGCAGTTAGGACCTAACGTACTCCTCACATGAGTCACAAAGTGAGCCTCCATAGGTTAAACTTTTATTACCTATAAAGCCAAATCAAAGATAATGTTCCTGAAGGCAAAAAAATTCTATATTACCAACTGGCAGTGTGTGTGTGTGGGGGGGGAACGATGTGCTTTACAATGATCTTCACACATGAACTGATTGGCCTGCTCTTTGATCACCTCCCCCTATGGGGGAAGCAGCATTACCAGGCCACAGAGGAAGACAATACAGCCACTCCTGATGAGACCTAATTGACTAGGATCAGAAGGAAGGAAAAGAAGACCTCCTCTATCAGTGGACTTGGGGAGGGGCATGCATGCAGAGGGTGGAGGAAGGGAGGGATTGGGACAGGAGGAGGGAGAGAACCACAGGGGGGATACAAAGTGAATAAAGTGTAATTAATAAAGAATTTTAAAAAAGGAAAAGAAAAGGCCACTGTGGTGCAGGACCCTTGTAGGGGGTGATTCCTCACCAACTGGTTAAGGCTTGTAAAAATGCCAATCCAAAGGAATTCTAATTAAAGATTTTTTTTTTCCTGATGAATCTCCCTGGAGCAAGAAAATGTTGTGCTCTAAATATTTTCAAATTATGATCAAAAGTAGGAGCATCAATGTAAAAACACCATTGTACACACAGGAAGGAGAAAACTCCCTGAAAGCTGGTTTCCCCGTTGCTGTGTTTTCCGTTTGTCCTCCGCCTGATACTCCGGATCCCCTTCCCACCTCTGCTCTTGATTTTATCAATGCTGCATATACACAGCACATGGTATGTTTCATTTTATACCCACAGCACGTAGTATGCAGATAGATTAGCGTGAAGGCAAATTACGTGATGAAACGTTGTTGGTTCCCGTGGCTTCTTCCCGTCTCTACTTTGCCAGCTTTCTTCACAAAGCGATCCCACAGGTCTGCTTGGAAGAAGGCCTTCCTCTGCTCTCCACGGACAGCACTTCTTCCACGGGGCTGCACACCAGCGCTTTGCAGAGTGTTCCAGAGCAGAGGGTAAGCGGATTCACTTCACTTTCCTCTGCATCCAGGAACCCAAAGTTTCTCCTCTTTACTCCTACAACTGACATCAAGGAGCTCCCCACACCCCCTCACCTCTGAGAGTCAGTCAGTCACTAGGGTAGGATTTGGCCGACACCAAGTCACTTTTATAATTAAAGTCATAAAAAGCAGAGGTGTCAAGTCATTGTAAGTTGAGGAGCCATCTGGACCCTCATACCAGTGTTTATTGTGAGGCTTAAAACATAAGGTGCTTTAAAATGGGAAAACCTCTTACAAATGGGAGGAATTATTATAATCCAAGTCTATAAAAATGCATACAAAGCACCAAACAACACTGGTGATTTGCTCAACAGCTGTGAAGTTACAGCCTGAGGGTGTTTTTCTTTAAAGCCACAGACTGAACTAAGGAGATTCTGGTGAGGAACACAAAGCAAATGGTTCTCTCCAAGACCAGAAAACTCGTCCTTCTTCCTGCAGCCTCCGTCTCTCCACGCTGCCCCTGTGAGACACCGCTGGGACAACTGCCTACCACTTGAGGGATGACAGCTCTTCACTTTGGAGTGTTCAGACCCCAAAAAGTCTGGCAAATACCCGTGAAAGCATAGAATAGCACTGTAGCATTCAAATTTGAGCCAGTTTTCCACCCCAAGTGACAACTTTTAAATAAAGTTTGTCCTACCCAAAGCCTTTAAAGGACCAGCATTTCTTTTATTTAGGAATAAAAGAAAGTAAAACCCAACTGTCTTGCTATAACCAAGCAATTTGAAATTCTAGCTACATCTTGAAAAATCAAGAGATCATTTCCCCACAGGACCGGCCCACAGCTCCACACCCCACCCACCTCTACTCCCAGGGCCTTGTGTGAAGCTTGCAGGCAGTAAAGGCTTCATGAGTTCTGTTCATGCTTTGCTGACCTGACGACTCCAGTAGGGCCTCGTGCCAAAGAGACTCTGAGAACTCACCACTTAAAACACCAAGTCCTTTCTTTCTGCAGATTGCATACGATGGTGATGGAAAGTGTCTACTGTGGGGTTTCAGACCTAGGACAAGTGGCTGAGGTACCTATTTAACCTATTGGAGAAAGCGGACCTGGCCTCCAGGTTCTGCTAGCACCCTCAGCCCCTACTACAGGGTGTGGCTGGTACAACTTTCTGGCCCAGAGAGCTCTCCCCCTCCCCCTTCTTCTCCCTCTCCCTCTCCCCTTCTCCTTCCTCTCCATTTCTCTCTCACAGGCTCTCTCTTTATCTCCCATGGTAATTTCCCTGACCCCATTCTTTGGGACCCATGAACTCACCCAGGAGCTGTTCCCAAATAGACCTGCTTTTTACTTTTAATTTCTCTTCCTCAAGCAGATAACCCAAACTATAATCCTTTCCCCCAAAGTCTGACACAAGGCCTAACCCTGAGTCTCTCCTACCTTTCTTTCTGGGTGGCAGAGATCATAAGATGATTCTGTGATCTATTTACCTGAAAGTAAGTCACATGACTCTCATTTCAGAAGGCCTCTTGCTCCATACCCAGAGGGAAGACTCCTCACAGAGAGGCCAAGAAGAATCTGGACAGACAGGCCTTTCCCCCACTGTCTGCTAGCAGGACACTGCACCCCTGTGGACCAGTCATAGTTCTACATGGCTGTCTATAAGATGTCAAACGTAAACACAAATATAAAGAGACGTCTTTAAGTCTTCAGTCAGAGCACTCGTGGCTCCTGTGAAATTATAATCAAGCAGACCTGCTATGCTTTCCTCTTTCAAATGCCTTTCCAGTGTAGAGATGTCAGCCATGATGCCAAGAGAGAACCCCACCTCCCCAAACAAATACACACTATGAGTGATTTGCCTCTAGCATTTCTTACATGACTCAAACAATTACAGTAATAACCACAGGGGGTTTCCCCAGAACAAACACGACTAAGACAGTTAGCCCTGATTACCAATCTGGCTGGACTGAAGAGTTCCTTCAAGATTAAGTACATACTTCTGACTATGGCTGTGTGGGCATTTCCAGACAGGATTCACTAAGACAGGTAAAACCTTTCCTGAACATGGCTGGTAGCATCCATCACCTGAGGGTGAGGATGGAATCAAAGGGAGATAAGAAGAAAGGCCACTGTGGTGATTTAAATGAGAATTACACTCTATTGGCTCATGTGGTGGAAGAATTGGTCACCAGCTGGTGGCACTGTTTGGGAAGAATTGTGAGGTGTGGCCTTGTCGGAGGAGGTTGTCACTGCGGCAGGCTTTGTCCCAGTGTCTGCATCTCTCTCTCTGCCTCCTACTTATAGATCGAGCTATGAGCTCCCAGCTGCTCTTACTGCCATGCCCTGTTCCACCATCATGAAAGCTAATGTTCCGAAGAAAACAATTAAACACCAAATTAAACACCTTCTTTTACAAGTTGCTTTGGTCACGGTGTTTTATCACAATAATAGAAAAATAACTAAGAGAGCCATAGAATGGGCATTCTCTCTCTTTCTCTGCATTATGACTACCATAAGGTAAGCTGTCCCGTTCTGCAGTAATTTCCCTGCCATGATAGAGTGAAATTTCAAAAACCAAGAGTCAAAATAAATAACTCTTCTTTTGAAGTTACTGTCTCAGCTATTTTGGTCACATTGACAAGTAGATAACAAAATGGTTATTCATGCTCACAATGTACCATAAAAGCTAAAATAAGGAAGTTTAAAGGTAGTTAAATGATCCCTTGATTCCTATTGGTAGTTCATTCTCATGCTTATTCCACTGTTAGTTACAGTGGCCATCACCCGAGAGAGACTGGAGTTAGGGCGGCATCTCATGATGCATACCCAAACCCAAGAACACTCATGCCCCTTCCTTAAAATGCCCCAGTAGCTGCATTTAACTGCAGCACTTTCAATCACCTCTGACTGATTACAGCACCGTGGAGCTCATGGGCTTGAAGGCTGACTATACTTAAGGACAGGCTGCTCAAAGATCCTTTGATTTTCCATCAGACACCAGGCTAAAGAACCACATCTTTGGATTTGACTTCGGTGTGACACACCATGATGACACCTTTGCAGTCACGATTTCCTTCTATTTACACAACAGCAACTGTGCTCATAGTCTCAGCCACACAACACAGCTAGGAGGTAAGAATAATTAAGCCAAACTCAAGATTCTTTTTGCCCCCATGTTTCCTGAGATAGATGAAAGCAAATGTGGCAGAATATAAAGGATGTAATATAAGGTATGCAGATGTGAAGAATATAGAAATATTTAGAAGATTATAAAGCCCATACTTTCTAAGGCACACACAGACACATGCTTGTCTGTACAGGGTTTTTCTTCCAGAAGTCTGAGTGCTATGGCACTGACGCAGGCCCTGTCTGCATACTAGCTTCTCACACGTGGTGATTATTATTCACTGATAGCCATGCTCAGTGGATGTGGCCCAAGCGTCAGTGGCATAATAAAGCCTGTTTAAATGATCCGAAGCAGGGCCACAGCTGCCACTTCGCCCTGGCACAGCCTGGCAAGTAAATAGCATGGTCTTTTCAAACACAGACACATTACTTTCTTCCTTGGCATTTGTGATTTGTTAAACTCTCAGTCTGCGTGTCTTCCTTCCTCATAACAAAGGCATATGTCCAATCTCGTCCTTATCTCTTGCACACACATTACTTCTATGTATATTTCATCTAATTTCTGTATTTAAAGAAAATGCACGCACAAGCTACATATGCACACAGCTTTAGATTTGAAGCACGTCCTGTGACTACTGTGAGATAATCTGCAACTCAGTCACATAAATGCGAGCTGCTAAGTCAAATACTTTCCTACAATATCATATTAAAGTGGCCTAACCAACTGCTTGTTCTGCATAGAAGAAAAACAACAGCAACAAAACCAAGACAAAACAGGATGCTTCAGAAGTGCTGCTATTTGTTTTGTAAGACGTACTACATCTGGTATTAATAGGCTTAGTCTTATCGCCAAAGCCCCAGGAGCGTCTGGCTGGGATCTCTGCCATGGTCTAACTTACTAGATGTGTGAATATCCAACACTTTTCTGTTTTGAAATGACAGGTAGATTTTCAGTAGCGTTTGTAGGTAACTTAACGATTAGATTGTTGAAGAGCTGCCAAAACACGACAATGTATAACCTTTAGTTCTGACTCCTCCAGAGAGCCTCAGAATCGGAGGAAAGGCTAATGGTTACTCAAACCCTTGGCTACGAGTCAGCATTCTAGAAACAGACCACTTGGGCCTGAACTCGGCTTTCCCTACTTAACACCTCTGGTAGCTGGCAGTTCTCTAGGTTTCTCTAACCTTCTTTTTGACTTGCTAAATGAGAATGAGACAGACCGTTTCGTGCTGCTGTGATTCAGTGCCTTCTTAGGCACACCCAGTGAGTACTCAAGACATGACTCTTTATTCTTCGGGGACCCCACAGCACTGCCAGCCTGTGTTCAGCCTTTGGTTGAAAGCCTCCAGAGACAATGAACTTCCTACTTCTTTAGACACTTTATTGCAATCACACTGGCGTCCTGCAGAAATTCGTCTGTTTTCTTCTTGCGTCCTTCTGTTGATCCTTCTTCTGCAATCCAGCCCTTGAGCATGAGGAGGCTGGGGACAAGCCCTGGTCCACACCACGGTTCTAAAGCAGACCAAACAGGCTAACGTGGCTCTCCCCACGTCACCCTTTCTGCAGGGTCAACTATTATCTCTCCTTGAGATGCCATGTTTACAAAGCGCCTGTATCGCCCAACCAACTCTTCTCCACGTAGCTCTTACGGTTCATCCCCACGACACTCTGAAAAAGTGGTGGGCACAGCCCTTGAACTCTCCAAGGGGCCCCACAGGTAGGCCCCAATGAAATCCCAAATCCGAGTAATGACTCTTCCAAGGCCTCATTTCCTACCTTCACACCTTTTAGCTCTTTTTCTTTTCTTGCCTGTTGCGGAACTGAGTCCAAGAGCAGCCCAGGGGCGGATATCCTTATCGGAAATAGACGTGCCCCTGAGGCGCACAGGGTGTTCGGCGGGCGTAGCCCACGTGTTTAACCGTAATGCCGGTGGTATCAACAGCAGACGGCCTCCAGCTCCTTAGTGTGTAAAAAGAGACAGCTGCTGCTGTGGCTCCACTGTTCGGGGTCTCACGATAGGTGCCTTACCTTGAGGATGAAGTATTTTCATTAGACAAACCTGACCTGGTAATTGTTCAACAATGATTAGCTGATAAAATAAACAGGAACAGACAGAATCAAATGTACTGTGGAGCTTGCGTTTTTGTGAGTGGTGAAGAACCAGTTTCCCTGCTTCTGGCCACGTCCCCGTGTCCCTCTGCAACCCTCACGGTTTAGGCAGACGCCCTTGTGCGAGGAGGGCTAGCTAATTGCCATTCTGAACCTATTTGTGTGTTTTGTAAGGCATGATACATCTGGTATTAATAGGCTTAGTCTTTAGTCTATTTCTATTAAGTATTAATTCTCCCTGCTACAGGACATGAGTAAATAGTTACATAATTGGAGGTGATCCTCAAGTATGACATGAAAGGCAAAACAACTGAAAAATTCAGTCCTTAGAAATGAATATAGATATACATCAAAACAATAAATTATGTAACCAAAAAGCAAATTTCAAACTTGGAAGAAATATTTGCAACATGTATTTCAGCAAGTGGCTGGGGTGTTTAATCTATGAAAGTTCTTAAACACTCAGATCCACACCCTATCTGGAAAAATAAAGCACATAAACAGATTTTCCAAAGCAAAATCCCAAATGTCCAATATACATACAGAAAAATGTTTCTCTTCACCTTCATTTACAAGGAATTATGATAAAGCAAGATTCTAATTTATGCTTATAAAATTTGGCTGAAAATTGAAAATCACAAGATATGCTAATAATTGAGAGAATAATGTTTGATTTGGAAAAATACACTTTCTAAGCAAAACAAAATTAGAAAACAATACTATAGTATGGTCCTGGTAGAGTACCCAAATAAATTATGTCAATTACAATTGTAAAATATTTTTAAATAATATTTTATATTAACAATGAGAATGTATTATTTTTATATCAAGTTGTTTTGTAAATGTTATCTTTCTGAACTTAACATCTAATGGGATCCAGTTAAACAATAAATTTTTCCTCTGTGAATTTGGTAAGTAACATAAATTTGTGTAAAATTTATGATAAAAGTGTTAAACAGAACAAGGCCAAACAGAGACCGTGATCACCAGCCTTTCCTCCACTTTTAATTCATGGATTCGCTCTATCACACTGAGAGATGGCTTCTCCGTTCATGGATTTGCTCTATCACACTGAGAGATGGCTTCTCCGTTCATGGATTTGCTCTATCACATTGAAAGAGGCTTCTCAATCACATTCACAGCACTACATAATTTAATGAACTGCTTTTCTGAGGCTCAGATATACTCTTCTGGGTGGATTAGCCTATTTGAATTCTAAAGAAGGGCTCATTAAGCCCACCTTCAATAATGGTTTTCCACAGGATTACACCCTGCATCAGCACGGAGCAGCTCCCGGGAACCCGGGCAGAGAAGAACATTGCTCTGTCGCTCATTGCCAACTTGGTACCTGCTATGCTTTGGAGTTTCCTGCGCTTTCTTTGTCACTGGCTGGAGACTCTTATGTTATCCTGCTCCAAATTACAGAAAGCTAGACTTCCATCTTACAAAGACTGCCCAACTGCTTCCTCTCTAGAGGACTGCGGGCAGGTGTTTTTACCTAAATGAAACACTGAGTACAGCAGGCACTGCAGCTGATGAGGCGGAGAGTGAGGCTAGAGTGACAGGTTCGTTCTAAGGATACAATCTGCCAAGGCAAGGATGGAGAAAAAGATACAAAATACATTCCTAAAGTCTAGGAGACATAGTTAATGCAGCAAAATGTTATATTTAATTTTAAATATATCAGGAGTTCCAAAATAAGAAGAGAGAGAGAGAGAGAGAGAGAGAGAGAGAGAGAGAGAAACAGAGCATAGAGAAAGAAGCAGTATTTGAATTTGGGGATTTTTTCTAAAAATATCAAAATATCTCAAAACACAAGATGTGCAATGTAGATCAAGAGATTTGTATTAAAAATAAAAACAAACAAACACAGATACACACCCACCCGGACTGGGAAGACAGCTCAGTCAGTACAGTGCCTGCCTTATAAGCATGAAAATGCACGTTTAATCCCAAAAATCCATGTTAAAAAAAAAAAAAAAGTGTGGTGACACCCTTGTAATCCCAGCAGTGAGAAGGCAGAGACAGGCAGGTCCCTGAAGCTCACTGGCCGGCCAGCCTAGCCCACTTGTCTGTCATTAAAAAAAAAAAAAAAGACAGCACCTGGGGAGTGGCACCTGGGGTAGAGGTGCCCTCTGGCCTACGTAACAGTAAAACTCAATGAAGACATCAGAGCTGAACACTGGAACCCAAAGGCAGAGTCAAGAAAAGATTCATTACCTCCAAAGAAACAAGAACCACAGAAATGTTGTAGAAAATAAAAATGTGTTGGATTATATAATGTTCACATTAGCCCTACAGTCCCTTCGGCAGTACTTGACCCAGTACACAAATAATAAGACAAAGACACCTGTTGGATCGTATAATTGCCTTATTACCCTGGGCAGGTTTTTCTAACTATGCTATCTCAATAACCTCACCATCCACCTCCCAGCCCCCATCCAATGCCATCCTCCTAAATCATTCCCATCTGGGCTACCTGCCATCCATGATCCCAAGATACTTGCTTGTATTCTTCATCTGGGCCTTTTCACAACATTATTGGAGACCTTCTTCCTGGCCCACATGGTTTCTTCTCCACGCTAATCCATTGTGGCATCCTCCTTCCTCCTCTTCTCACCTGTCTCTTTCCCATGGTTCTCCTGTCCTCAAAAGCCTGGGGAACTTTAACCTACTCCATTCTGCCCTGCCCAGGTAAAAGCCTTTAATCAACCAGTTAGGTATAATGTCTTAGGCAGGTTTATAAAGCAAGGATAGGAATACCCAGGCAGTAACCAGATCTTGAGGGCCAGCAATTAACATGAAAATAAGCATCAGAACAACCCTCAACATGTAAGCGTTGTAATGGACTATCTTCTTTTAATAAGAGAAATGAATGCCTGCAAACCTAGAACTTCAGGCCCCGTGAAGTATCCCTCAAGAGTGAAAGTGGAATGGTGACATTTTAGACAATAAGTAAATGACATAAAAGAATCTGAGAGGTCTGTTGCTGATAAGTAGGTCCTGAAACAAAGGGGAACAAAATCTCAAATAAAGGCCCAGAAATGCAGGAATATTCTAAAAGCAAGGAGAAAAACAGAAATGAGAGCAAATGTAAATGGTTCCTAAAATAATGGTGACATGTCACAGTGTTTTGACCCTGTATAGAATCGACCCTGTATAGAATTAGAGCATACGTCACTGGCACAGAGAAAGAGCAGGGCACGTACATCCAACCGCCGCTGCGGTGTCATGGAGGTGCAATGATATCAGTTTGTATATAGAGTCTAGAGAAACTATAAAGAATAACATTTCATGACAAGAAATACAAGGAATATAAAATAATTAAAATAAATTGGAAAGAAAAAGGGAAAGCTGAGTAACAGACATAAAAGCTGGAGAGGTAGAAAATGTGTAGTAAAATGGTCCAAATATTTAAGTAATCGTTAAAAGTGTAAATGCACTAAACTGTCAGAGTAACTAAAAAAACACACTGCTCAAGCCAGGCGCAGAGGCACACGCCTGTGATCCCAGCACTCAGGGAGGCAGAGGCAGGCGGATCTCTTGTGAGTTCAAGGCTAGCGTCATCTACAAAGTGAGTCCAGGACAGCCGAGGCTACACAAAGAAATCCTGTCTCAAAAATAAAAAAATAAAAAAAAGAAAGAAAAAAGAAAAGAAAAAGATATCTTAAAGAAACAGGGACTTAAGAGTGAAAAGAGGAAAGACTGAGTAGTTGTAAAACACAAGGAAAAACATTAACAAGGGAATGTATTATGCATTGCTAGCAGCACTGATCTACGGACACTTGGCCTCAAGAATGCTGGACAAACACTGCCATTAAGCTTCACCTCCAGCTCAAGAGATGAGCAAGATGTTTCATAATGATATAAAGGGCCAACTGATTAGGAAGGGACAATTTCAAATAATAGTTTCAAAAGACTATCACAAATAATATTGATAGAGGAAATGAACCTATTCATGATCAGAATGGAAGATTTGGTAGACCTCTGTGACCAATCAAACAAGCAGGCAAAAATACTTGTATATTAATTCAGACATGTAGAATACATGTTATTATACAGATATAATATATATTATCAGAACACAAGAGACTGAACAACATAACTGAATTAAACTTACAGAAGCAACTGAAGCAAATGTTGTGGCTATAAACATGTTTCTGTTTTGGTCCCAGGTGTGGGATGTGGGGCTGATTCAGATGGCCCACAGCAGCAGACTGTTTGCCTCATGAGGGCTCTGAGAGGAGCTCTTTGCCAGCTGCAGAGAGTTTCAATCTGAGGACTCTGGAGAGAGAATAAACACCAGAGCACAGAGAGTGAGGAGATCAGAGAAAGAACAAGGCTGCTCCTGCTTCCCCCTTGCTGCTCCTGTTGCTGTTGTGAGACAAGAAGTTGGAGATCTCCTGAAATGAGGACTGGACTGGCTCCAAGGCACCCGACCATCCTGACCAGCAGGAAGCAGCTAAGAGAACTAAGCCTCCTCTCCCACTAACCCTCTCTCTCTCCTACCTAGTGTTGGGGTGTTGGAAGGGGTGGGTAGGAGCAGAGAGAAAAAGATAAGAAACATGAATAAAAGAGTTTTTTAAAAAGCACGCCAACAAGCAAATCTATTATTTTCAAGAAAATATGGACATTTTAAAAACTGGTCCTATCTGGGAAGTTTCAACAAATACCAAAGCCCTATAGCATATGTTCTCAGATCTAGTTGAATTAAACTAGAAACCAAGTAAGCAAAAACTCCTTAGCACACATGCACACACAGTAAAGAAATAATGAAAAAATTTGTAATGGGCCAGCATCATGGCTCGGACAGTAAACACACTTGCTAAAGCTGAAAACATGAGGTTGGTCACACAGTGGAAGGAGATAACTGACTCCAGAAGTTGCTGATGCAATAAGGCATGCATTCACATACAAAGCACACACAATAATAATATTTCTTGAGTTAAAAAAAAAAAGTAAAAACGCCAGTGATTCAGCTGAAAAGTCATATACAAAAGGGAGAAAATGGATAATTATACTCACATACAACAAAAAGAAAAGTTAGAAATCTATGAAAAAAATATATTTAGAAAACGGAAAAAGGCCAACCATTGGTTCCTTAAAAGAATAAACACAATTTTTAAAATTCTGTCAATACTAGAGAGAGACACACACACAGAGACAGAGACAGGGAGGCAGAGAGAGACAGCGAACAAATAACTACTATGAAGAAAGAAATGGAGAGAATCAATTCAGAGCCTTTCAGCATTAAAGGTATGATAATAAGGGGAAATGATAAATAACTACACACCAGCAACATACACAGACTCCTAGACGGACACAGCTGTACCAGAGTGGGAAAAAAGGAAACAGAAATGTGAATAGTCCTGCATTCACAAACAAAGAAAACCGCAGGCACAGATGGGTTCTATAGCAAATTCTTTTAAGTTCTTTCTAACAAGAAAATTACCAGTCTTACACTAAGTTATCTGGAGTACAGGAAAAAAAAAAAAGATTTCCAAACTTTCTCTCAGGTCAGTGCAACACTGCTACAAAAATATCACACACACACAAAGGCAGCCCAGTCTCTCTCAGCAAAACAAATGTAAAAATCCAAATGAAACATTAATCATCAAGTTCAGTAGCGCTCTTTGATTTGTTTTATGCCTATGGGTATTTGTTTATCTTAGTTTCTTTTTATCCCAGCTAACACACAATATTTGAGACCCTTATATTTGTTTAATAATAAGATTCATGACACAATAACAGAGCAGTAATTTCTCTGTTTTTAACCCTCTAAACTAACCTGGCTGCCTCCCAGTGCACATCCCAGAGATACCTGCGCGTTGTAGCTTTTCCTGACCAGCTCCTCTCCTGAAGTCACCTGGACCGCTTCTGTGGCTTGGTCCTCTACTTCCTCTTCCAACTCCTCCCCTGGAGGGCAGGAAGTCCAGCCCTCTTCCTCCCCTGCTCAGACATTGGTTGTCGAGACTCTTTATTGGCATAACAGGAGACAATTGGGGGGCAGTGGTTTACACAACATAGAGGCAGGGGATTCTCAGAACCAGGATTGCATAGAAATCAGCATTTGAATTACACAATAGCCTTAAACCTACACATGTGTAACATTCGAATTCAAACTTGGTTAAAGCCACAGAGTTCTAGTCTTTGGACTTGCACACTCTTTTGTCTGATGCTGGGATGCTGGTCAGTTGACACAATGCTTGGCTCCAAGCAGGAAGCCCTAGGTTAGATTCCTAGCACCACATAAAACTGGGCATGCTGGCATACACCTGTAATTCCGGCACTCAGGAGTGGGCAGGAGCATCAGAAACACAACAAGGTCATCCTCAGCTTTGTAACATGTTTTAGCTTAGGCTACAGGAGAACCTGTCTCTAATTAACCAATGAATTAAAGCTATTGTTGTTTGGGTTGGTATCAGAACCCACCATTGCCTTCGACAGGTCAGAACTCTGCCGCTGTGTCTTTGAGGACCGCCCCAGAGTATTGGATATGAATATGAAATGGTTAATATTTCAGATCACTGCACAGGGCAACAGGCAGTGTTAGCCACACCCACTTTCCTGGACAGGCTGACTTCCTCTCTTCCACACTGTCCGAGGCAGGGCTGGGGCAGGGCAGTCTCCCTGACTGCCATTTCCCGGGAGAATGCTGGGTGGTCTGCATACTCACCACAGGCTGGACCTTAGCCCAGGCCCAGGGGTCTCCCTGCTGACACCCCACTGTGCTCCTCCTATGTGGAAAAAAGGGGACAGGACAATTCTGTACTAACTGAAAACAAACCTCAAGAAAGGGGGACCACGATCTTCCATTTTGCAAAACAAACATCTTAAAGATCAAAAGAGTTGTGTTACTCAGCCATGGAAACAGAGTAAATAACTGAAGCTTACCTGAACGCGACTGTGTTTGAGCCTCTCCAATAATATTCACTTGTCCATTTCAACATTCCCACTCTTTCAGTCTTGGAGGCATTGACAATCAAAATGAAACAAGTCAAGCATAGCAAAATAGGCTGTTGAAAGCAAAGTAAACTGTTAAAATAACTAAAACAGAACCACGATGAAAAACAAGCCTGGGAGCAGGGAGTAATAGATCCATATTTAGTAGGAAAGCAACATTGTGTTATGATCAATAACAGGACACAGTCGATAAAATGACCATTTGCTTCTTCCAGAGTCACAATTGCACTTGACAGATCTGAGCTTTGCTTTGCTTTTCTGATGGTTTCCCTTGTCCTGAGATTTCCCGTCTCTCACGAAGTTGCCCATGCAGCAGCTGCTGTGTGACAAGACAGGCAAATGGTGTGGTAGGCTGACACAAAGAAGGCCTACACACACACACACACACACACACACACACACACACACACACAGAGCTAGAAACAGCATCTGAAAGGGATTTTCTTAGCTGGCCTTGAAATATTACTTAATACAGCCTAAATTTCCTCTAAGAGGTCTTGCTTTCTCTGTAATTCACGGGGACTCTTTTTATAAACCTTTAAAAAGCCCTGTAAATAGATTGATAGATTCAAAAGGCTTTTATTATCCATTAACAATGGGAGATTATAAAATTAGATTTCATATAATTTAGAGCAACATTTTTTAATGTGGGTGCTCATGAGGAATCATACCTGAAGGTCCTGAGTCCAACATTGGAATTGATCTTTTACGTTTGTCTATGTTCTTGGAAATGTCTTCACAGTTCACTTTAAAGCAAAACGCTGAGTGACGAAGTCACCTAAGATATTAACTGCTAAACTTAGAATCAAGCAGAGAGAATTCACATCTTTCTTATGAGTAGGAGCAATTCTAAAACCAGTTTCTTGTCACAAAAGGTACTACCAAGCAACTCTGTCCCCTGTAAAGAGAAACAAAGAATCATATCAGGCTGACATTTTAATGAAAAGAAGTAAACAATGCATGTTATTAAACCTCAGTGAAATACACTAAGCAATGACTGCAGAGGAAGCATTTCTCTGAACAACACTGGTATAAGAGCTACTAAACTCGGGACAACAGAGATATCTCTGGGGTTAAGAGCACTGGCTACTCTTACAGAAGACCCAGGTTCAGTTCCCAGCACCCACATGCTGGCTCACAACCATCTGTTACTCCAGTCTCAGGAGATCTGAGGTACTCTTCTGACCACTAAAGGCACCAGGCATGCATGCGATGAACAGACATACATGTGAACAAAACACCCATACACATTAAATAAATAAAAATTTAAAGAAGCGTTTAACTTTATGACTTAAGACTTAATTCATCTTGCTCATATTATTCCATGGTTTTAAGAAGACTTCACACTTGTTTTCAAATTTTAAGTGAGCAGTTGGCTTACATTATAGGAAACCCAAATTCCACAAGTCTCTTGATTCCCCGAAAGTGGATGTCTTCTTGTATAGCTGAGTACTCACAGAAATGATTACCTATAAGATGCTGTGAGCATCAACCGACAAAACAATTATTTGAGGAGGTTTTGAGCCCTTCGCATCATTTGTGACATCAATTTCCCAGCCCATACTGCTGTCCTCTCAAACCCTGTCCCTTGCTTCACCTTTACTCCTTTCTCTCAACTTTTAAATAAGATTTCTAGCCTATGAAATATATGTTCATCATAGGAAATTTGAGTAATAAAAATAGAAGGAAAACATCCATAATTTTATGAATTTCTTCCTCTGGGATTTTGAATAAATAATTACAAACTGAACAAGGTATTTTACATCTTTTTTCAATGTTAGAAGGAAAACATATTTAAGAAAATCATTTAGACTTTGCATAAATTTGGTTAATGTACACGAAGTGCTTTAATGGCTGATTGCATACAAGGTCTTTACTAGGAAAGCAGTAGACATGGGGCTTAGCAGGGAATGGGTTAGTTCAGACACTAACACCAGCACTGCTTGACCCCACACTAGGAGCTCGCCTCTGAGTAAACAGAGATGCAGATGAAAACTAGTAAGTGTATGGAACATGTCCAGGTGTGCAACCTTTGCCTCAACCGGGATAGTAAGATGACATCACTCTCTGTCAAAGGGCTGAAGGTCATCCACAGCTGGTAGGTGGTCCTGGGGGTTTAATGGACTTGAACCTTGTCTTCTCTGCTTCCAGGACATTCTTCCCGCAATGGCAGCCAGGCCGTCCTGTGTCACCATCTGCCTACCCTAGTGATGTGGTAGAGCTCTTGAAACTGTCAATCCTTCCTCTTAAAAACTTCATGTCAATAATGTTGGCGGTGACATGTGGGTGTATTGAGCTTTATTTCTGTGATTGTTTTGTACAGGCAGAGCCTTAATTTTTGGCTTATTTCTTTAAGGATAGAAACACTTTTTAAAATTTGTTTATGGGTATGGTTGTTTTGTCTGCACATATGTCTGAGCACTATGTAGGAGCCATTCCTGGAGCCAGAAAAAGCTGTCAGATCCCCTGGAACTGGACTTAGAAAGGTGTGTGCTGGAAATGAACCCAGATCCTCTGAAAGAGTAGCCAGGACTCTTCGCCTCTGCACCCCCTCTCCAGTCCCAAGTCGGAAACTTTCAAGGCTATTTCTACACATTATCAATTGCCTATCTCTGTCCCAAATACAATCCAATCAGCAGCACATCTGGCCTTGAGTTTCAGCGTCCCCTCTATAAAAACCTTTGTTTACTTAAGAGATGAAAAGTGATTCTTGCTTGTTCACATTTATTTTTATTTCACCTGTTTTATTTATGGGTTGTCTATTCTACAAACACATGAGCTGGCCACAGTTTTGCACTAGGGATGGGAGCTGTGAGGAAGCGATTGGACCTTTACATCCCTTTATTCATTTGGTAGTTATCTATCTCAAACTCTAAGCCAAACACTGTAAGAGGAAAGACTTTAAAGAATAGTAGGTAAGAGAGACAGACACACAAACACACAGTTACAGGACAGACAGGCCAGCGCTATGAGTAAAGCAGATGGAGATTTTCTCAAGCACAGAGGAGAGCAGCTAAGTAACCTTAAGGAGGGCCTCCAAGCCAGGCTGAAGGTGCTGGGGCCTGAGCTCCATCTTGAACTGAAACAAAATTTAGCCAGCTGCTCCCAGCCATACCTGACTAGAATTTATCTGTGGACTATGAGAAGAGAAACCATAGTTTTATGTCTCCTTTACCCCATGTGTCTCATGGGGCTGTGTCTTGAAAAAAAATTTTCTTTTATTATTATTATTATTATTTATTACAATTTATTCAATTTTTATCCTGGCTGTGCCTCCTCCCTCATCTCCTCCCATGCCCCTCCCCTGGTCCACTCATAGGGGAGGTCCTCCATCTGACTCTAGCCTATCAGGTCTCCTGTGTGTCTTCCTCTGTGGCCTGGCAAGGCTGCACCTCCCAAGGGGAGGTGATCAGAGAGCCTGCCTCTGTTCCCCTTACCAGGGAACCCAGTTGGAGACTGAGTTTATGGGTTACAACTGAGCCGAGGTTTTAGGTCCATTCATGGTTGTTGGTTGGGATATCGGTCTCTGCAGGGTCCAGGTTTTTTTTTTTTTTTTTTTTTTTTGGGGGGGGGAGGACTCTGTTGGTCTCCTTTTGGTGCTTTTTAAAATTACTTTTAAAAACTAACTACAAAGCTGCTTTCTTCCATTTCTACCTCTTTACATTCATATACGTTACTTTTCCTTTTGATTGTGTGACCTGGAGCTCCTGGAAAAGCCATGCTTTGGTTAAGGATTGTGAACCTGTGTGATTGTTAGGTGGGTTGTTGCAGATTAAAAGCCAAAATTAACTTGGGCTAGCTTTAGTCTCCCTGGTGTCTGTGTCCACTAGCCACTCACCTCTGTATCTGAGCTAACATTCTTTTAACTACCAGGAAAAGCCTTTGGAAGAATGCCCTCAAACAGCAGCTGAGACTGTGGTGGAGTTGACCCTGTTTTGCTGTAGCCTGCCTACCTGACAGCCCCACTAGTGTATTTAGTAAATGCACTGATTTACGGCTCTCC
The DNA here is from genome assembly GCF_907164565.1 of Psammomys obesus. NCBI lineage: Eukaryota > Metazoa > Chordata > Mammalia > Rodentia > Muridae > Psammomys > Psammomys obesus. Next base: position 22,522,114 of record NW_026596109.1, on the reverse strand, counting down.
TGCCTTCTCCGGTAATACAAATTCATACTGCCACTCAGACGATGGACACATCACTAGGATGACCTGAATCCATGTTCCCAGGCTATAGGCACTCATATTTACCTCAGAATAAATTCTTTCTCACTCCCTTTGGAATCACAACTGTGTTTTATGATGAAAATTGTAAACACTAAACTGCTTTTCATGCTTTTAACTTTTTGAAGTTGGATTTATTCATTTTATGTGTATTGAGCCTGAATTTGTGCTTGTTTACTACATATGTGCTTGGTGCGCTTGGAGGTCAGAAAAGGGGATGAGGTAGAGCTATGGGTGGTTGTGGGTCACACACGGAACCTGGGTCCTCTGCAGGAGCAGTGAGGGCTGGTAACTGCTGAGACGTCTCCGGGCCCGCCACCTTTACCACAAAGATCACCACACTTCCATTTCAAAGAAAGAATCACTAGAAGAATGGAGCGAACGTGTTGGTAAAGCACACGGTTAGCGGGAGGCTGGTGAATTTGGTAAAGTCTCTGGGAAAGTGTTGGCAGGGCCTAATAAACCTCAGCACTGACTGACTGAGCGCCTCCACTCCCCGGGTCACCAACAGGCATTTTCACCAAGCGTGGCACCAGCCATGCCTGCTCCCAAGTAGAAAGCACACAGATGCCCATCAGCACCAGAGAAGCTTGTTGATACGATCATAAATGAAAGAAAATTCATAAAAAATGTTGACATTAAGGAATGAGATTTCTTTTTAAACTTGGACTGTGCCATCGTCTACTATACAGTGTAAGGCAGGCCACTGCTCTATTGGCCACTGACCTCGGCGGAGAAGGGGAACTCCAGTGGATGCTGGTAAGGCTGAGCCAGCTGGGTCCTAACACATCCAGGCTGGGCTCTTCTTTATTGTAAAAGGAACTTTCGTTCGCCTGTTACAATTGTTGCCTCAGAGGCTTACTGCCTGTCTGCTAACCTAGGCCTAGTCCTGGATGCTTTACCCTAGAACGTTTTCAGTTCTGAGATCTACCTCTTAATAAGCTCACCCTTTCTTGTTCTTGCTGAGCTCAGCTGGCTGGTTCAACTCAGCTCTTCCGACTCAAACTCCTCTCCCAGCCGATTTATTGAATCTGGCTTTTCTCTTGGCCTCTGAATTGCTCTGCTTGGCTTCAAACTAACTCAAGTAATCTGCTCTAACCTCCTGGCTCCTCAATCTCTGGTTCATTTGTTCTTCACCTGACTTCTCTCTCTGCAACCGATCTATTAAGGTCCTGGTAAAAAACTGCTGCCTTCCTTGGGTGTGGACTTTTGCCAGGCAGATCACACAAACCTAGTGTTCTATGTTGCTTCTGGGTTGCCTAGCAACGTATGATGTCATCATGTGTCGCCTTTGGCTACCTGCGAGGTGTGGTTAAGTTGCTTCTTAAAAGGATCAACCTGTTTCCTGTTTTCTTCTTCTTCCAATATCCATCCCATTTGTCTTTGTGAGTGAGGATTGATCACCTTACCCAGGGATCTCCTTGTTTATCTTCTTTGGATGTACAGATTTTACTATGTTTATCCTATATTATAGGTCTAGTATCCACTTATACCGTGTGTGTCTTTCTGCTTCTGGGATACCTCACTCAGGATGACCTTTTCTAGATCCCACCACAATGCAGCCCATCCTGGTGAGACCTGATAGGCTAAGGTCAAATGGAAGGGGAGGAGGACCTATCAGTGGACTTGGAGAGGGGAATGGGAGGAGATGAAGGAGGAAGGGGGCTATAGCTGGATACAAAGTGAATAAACTGTAATAATATCAAAAATAAAAATTTAATTAAAAAAAAATCAACCTACCACCTTGTAGCTTTCTTGCCCTCTCTCTCTCTCTCTCTCTCCCTCCTCTCTCTCTGCCTGGACGTCCCCTCCCTTCCCCCTATCATGCCTCACTCCTCTCTTCATCTCCATCTAATAAACCTCTTATAAAATCTGTGCATATCATTTCATTGGTCTTAACACCTAGGTCTTTGGATAGGCTCTCTTGCCAGAGCAGCCATGTTCTGAATTAACACTCCTCTATACTTTATATGTCTAGTACACGTCATGGTTTTGTTTGTCTGGTTGGTTGGTTTTGTTTTGTTTTATGTTTTTGGAGGATTTTGCAATGTAACCCAGGCTGACCTCAAACTGGAAATCCTCCTGTCTCTGCCTCAGTATTAAAAATGATACAGCTTCAGAGAAAGCAGGAAAAGGCTGGTTTTGAAGTTTTTCACTCTCCCATATTCCAGAAAGAACTGCTCTCAATACCTCGAGTTATTTTCTTCTCTTCTGAAACAGGGACCCTTGGTTCATCTACCCTCGCCTTGCTCCAGACTTTATAGAAAACAGGCTACTGATTCAAGATCTGTGTTCCTTTTTCATTTCCCTCTAGAAATGGCACACCAACTTGCCCTGTTTGAGAACTTCTTGTGGCTCGGCCACAGGACTTATTGCTCAACGGCTCATTGCTTAGGATTCTTTTAGGACGGAGCGGCTAAGGCAAGGCTAATGATTCTGCCATTTGCAGCACCACTAGGCCACATTCTGCTGCGGGCCCAGTTGCCTCTGCTGTGCTCACCAGGGGAAGAAGCCTGGGGAAGCTTGGGCACCAGCCGGGCTGCTCACGCGCTAGCTCCCGCCCAGCTCCCTAGCGGCTGGCACAGGCCGGTTGCCGGGGTAACCGCAGCGCGTCGCTGCGCCCGCAAACCAGCCGGGTTGTGAGGGACCAGGCCCGGGCAGACCAGCCATGGAGCTGCCGGACCCTCTTCGTCAGCGCCTGAGCAACTTGAGCCTTACGATGTTCGGCGACGCCATCCGCACCGGGCCAGAGTCCATCGAGGTGGCGGGTGAGTGGTGAGGGCGCGCGGGCCCTCGCGGGGGTGTGGCCGCCGGCGGCCTCAGGCCTTTGCCCGGGAGAAAAATGGCGGCTTCGGCTTCGGCTTCGGCTGCCGCCGCGGCGGCGTCCCGGAGGAGGAGGCTGCGGCCCTGCGGCGGACCGGGGCGGCCGGGAGCCTCGGCCGCCGCAGCCGGTGGCGCTGTTGCCGAGCGGACTGGCTTGTAGAGGAGGATCTCTGTCTGCCCCCAACCGGCCTCCTCTGCCTTCCCTTCGTGATGGCCGCCCGGCCGTCCAGCATGGGGAGAGCCTGCAAGGCCGCGCCTTCCCCGCTCCCGCCCTGCGCAAAAGCTTTACTGGGTCAAAACCCCTCCTCGCAGAGCAAGCGTGGTCCGCACCAGCCAGGGTAGTGAAAAAAGAAAACAAAACACAAGTTGAGGGGGTTTGTTTGTTTGTTTGTCCTCACTGAATGAGTCTTTTTAAAGCCACTATCCACTGGCCTGGCCGCTGCCAAACTGATAAGGCCTTCCCCTGCCTGTTCCCGCTTTTGAAGAGAGAGCCTTACCGTGCGTGCGCTAAAATCTGATGATACAAGGGCCATGGAGTCAGAGGGCAGTTCCCGAAAAGGATGGACTTTTTTCTGTAGTTCTGTATGCTGCAGAGCCTCGGGAGCGGCCTTAGTAATAGCATGGACACCGATGGAACTTCCTAAAGACGCTGAAGCTAGGACTTCATAGCGTTTCATACAGCTTTCCCAACCACTCAAACGTGAGAAAAGCTGATTTAAGTTCACTGACTCTACCAAGACAGGTAATTAGTGGTCAGTAAAACTTGTTTGACCAATTATATAATACTTTAATTTTATGTCCTTATACAACTCAACTGGAACTTTTGTAAATTTTAATGAATTCACACCTTGTGCCTCCTATTTCGTTTACATTTTGGCCATATTTTTCAGCTGTGCGAGTTTAATATGTTGAAGTATGAACATGATACTTACATGAAGTGAAAAAGCAGTTATTGTGCCGAGCTATAGCTCCATAGCTTTTAAACAAACAACAACGTTAATTTTGTCACAGTGCAATCCAGAAGTGCTTGGATCGTCCTTAAATTTGCTATGTGGTCCATATCTTAGGGATAATTTAAGAAATAAGGCAAGCAAAAGCAGACCACAATAGAAAACTTAAAGGAAATGTTTGCTTCTAGAGACCAGGATTGTTTTAAAAGCATTAACTGTCAATTAAAAAAAAAAACAAAAACCAAATAGAGAAAAACAAAAGATTCCAAAGTAATTTATGTTAATATCTTTCTAAACTCTTACATTTAGAGCAACTTAAAATGAGAATGTAGTTAAATGTATAATTATTTTTGGGGGCTCAAAATTTAAAATCAAATTCTTGTTGAGGGACCCTTTTCCTTATACAAAAGCAAAAGATATTGGGTAATCCGCCTGATAAACGGAACTTGTGTGTCACAAATGGCTACATGTCTGACAGCTTGCTTCTGAAAATGTGTTCGCTCTGCTCATGCACGCTTGGCAATCACAGGGTATAAAGCAAGATTCTGTATAGGAAATAGAGTGTAACTCTGTTCCTACACTGAACTGTGTCTACGAGTAAGAAAAGGAAATGGCACTGTTTGTTGTACCCATTGAGTGATCAAGGCACACCAATGAGAGTGAAGGACCTTGCACAATCATGGCTCTAGGGATGATTAAATGAATGCTTGGAAAGATGAAATCATGTATCCCAACCTGGCACTGGGAAGCTCTTGGCTTCTGCCTTAGTTGGGGTTTCTGTTGCTGTGAAGTGACACCATTACCACAGCAACTCTTACAACAGAAAGCATTTAAGTGGGGCTGTTTTGTGGGTCCAGGGGTTTAGCCCATTCTCTTCATGGTGGGAAGTATAGCAGTGTGTAGGCAGACATGGTGCTGGGGAGGTGGCTGAAAATTCCACATCCGGATCAGCAGGCAGCAGGAAGAGAAAGTGCCACTCGGCCTCGCTTGAGTACTTAACACCCCACAGCCCACCCCCACGGACACACTTCCTCCCACAGGCCACACCTCCTAATAGTTCCGTTCCCTGTGAGCCTAAGGGGGCCATCTTCATTCCAACCGCCACGGCTTCTGAAGCTCGTGGTCTCTTGAGTACATCACACTGTATCTTAGATGAAGAGCATGTGATTCTTTGCCAGCCCTTCTTTTGCATTTTGATCTGGTGTGTGTGAATGTGCCCTGCGTGTATGTATGAGTGCTACATGAATGGCTCGTGCCCACAGAGGCCAGAAGAGGGCACCAGAGCTCCTGGACCTGCAGGTGCAGGGGTTATGAGCCTCTGTGTAGCTGTCAGGAACTGAACTCAGTCTTCCGCAAGAACAGGAAGTGCCCTTGACCACTGAGCCTCCTGTCCAGCCCTAACCAGCACTTCTTAGACACAGCGTAGAGTAGAGGGGAAGATTTCTACTGCACTGGGATACAGTCGGGGAAAGATTGTGGGAGGGCAGTAGGGTTGTGTAGTGGAAACGTATAGGTTAGGACTGGCTGAAAGGGGGTGTTTTAAAGAGCTAACCTATAAGAGATTCATTTTTACTCATTCATTTTATAATTTTTTAGGAGACCCTACAAAAGAGGCAACAATAATTGTCTGTTCAATAACATTTCATATTCACATTCCTTTCTTGGGTTTTTTGTCTGTTTTTTTAAGACAAGATCAGATATGTAGCTCTGACTGGCCTCAGATTGACTATTTCCCTGCCTCGGCCCCTGAGTGTGCAGATCACAAGACCGCACCACCATGCCAGCTGATCGTTCCTTTCTCCCGCCCCTCTTTTTTCTTGTCTTGCTATGTAGACAGGCTAGCCTCAAGCTCACAGCAATCCACCATCTCCAAGTGCCATAACTACAGGCATATGCCACCATGTCCAGCTTGATGGCCCATACTTAATCCAAACCACTAGTTTGAAAAAATGTCAGCAGACAAATGATTGAAGAATATGAGGTAACCTTTGAGGTAAAAGGTATTTGAATGAATATACTTTGTACTGCCAATAAGTATAAATAGGCCTAAAATGTGGAGCTTTGGTGATCCAGTGTTGGTGCTCAGGGGTACAGAGCTTTGGCGGCACCGGCCAGGACTGACCTGTGTCGCTCGCCTACTTCCTCTGCAGATAATGAAATGGTCTCCAGCTTGCCGCTGCAGATGTCACTCTATTTTAGCTCTTACTTCTTCCCGCTGTGGTGGGTGAGCTGCATTACGATGCTTCACCTGAAGGTGAGTCCACGTCATTCCCGCCCCTTTCTCCCTTCTGCACATCCCCGGGGGGCTCTCAAGAGCCTCCCCTGCACCCCACCCTGTACATATGACTTGACGAAGGCTTAACACACACTTTGCCTTTTCTCTCTAGTACTCAGTCCTGCCCGATTACTACAAATTCATTGTGATCACTGTCGTCATCCTCATCACCTTGATTGAAGCTATCCGGCTGTACCTGGGCTGCATGGGCAACCTGCAGGAGAAGGTGGGCTCCCCCTTCCTTTCAGGGCTACGCCAAAGAGAGTTAAGGTCTTCGTGCAAGTAAAGCAATGGCCGGTGTGGAAGGGGCAGCAGCCTGGCTTTAAGGGTCAGCTCCAACTTGAAGATTTCTGTCAGGGCTGATTCTTTTGAGCTCTGGTGTCTTCATATACTAGATGAGGAAATCAACCCTTGACATGTTTGCTGAGATGAAGGAAATGAGTCCTATGAAGTATCTGAACATAATAGACTCTTGCTGATTGGTCTTGACAGTATCTGGTCAACAGCAGAGGAGAGTCAGCAAGAGTGGGAGGAGGACAAGTGAGGGTCGTAGGGGTGAACGTGATCACAGTACATTCTGTACATGGATGTAGTTGTAAACAGTGGTCAATATAATGTCTGTTTGAAGCCTTAAGAAGAATTATAAATTCGTGTTCAGTGCCAGCTCCGTGTTTTCATCATTTTGCCAAAGTATAACTAGTTCTGTGGTTTGCGAGGCCCTTCATAATAGGCCCCGCCCAGCACATCTTATTGTTTTCCTTGCCATTTCTTAAGCCAGTCATCCATGCCAGGCTGATGTGCTGGTTTCTGGCCATGCAGGAGCATCCAGGGGGCTGACTCCCTTGTGCACCCTTGACGCCTCCCTTCACTTGATGTTGCAGCAGCGAGTCTGTACCTTTCCGTGTTGCATTCTGCCGTTCTCCAGTCTGAGCTCCTTCACTCTCAATTAGTTTTCTCATCTGGACAGTTCTCTAAGGACAAGGACTATGGCTTACTCTTGAGTTACTCATAGAGCCTATACTGTTGGCTTTATAGAGTGCTAAATGCCTGTCAGATGTATAACAAAACTAAAAGTGTATTTTACTCATCTTACAAATCTCACTGTCTGTCACTGCAGGTCCCTGAGTTGGCTGGCTTTTGGCTTCTGAGCCTTCTACTGCAGTTGCCCTTAATCCTCTTCTTGCTCCTTAACGAGGGCCTGAAGAATCTGCCCTTGGAAAAAGCAATACATATCATCTTCACTGTCTTCCTTACTTTCCAAGTCATCTCAGCATTTCTGACCCTGAAGAAAATGGTCAATCAGCTGGCAGCGCGTTTCCACCTCCAGGACTTTGATCGACTGTCTGCTAACAGGTCCACTGCGAGGAGGATGAGGCGGAATGCCGAAGAGCTCTGAGCCAGCGCTGATGAGTAACATCTGAAACACCAAGAGACTGACAGGACGTCTGAGGTCAGGCCTGAGAAATGGAACAGTTGCTCTGGGCTGACCCTCTGGCTCAGGAATTTCCATGGAGGCGATGCCGAGACTGAGGCTGAGGCAGTGTCCAGCAGACCTTTCTTGATATTGACTTTGCAGGTGCGTGTCCGTAAGTCTGTTGGAAGCTGTAATCCACCACCTTTTCTGTAATGTTTGGAGTTATAATCTGCAGCTAGAAATGTGGCATTTCAGGGAAAGTCAGTCCTGTCCAGTGGATCTCACTGGGTGTGTCGGCACTCCAGGACGTCGCCCAGCCCAGGCCAACATAAAACAAACTCTGTGGTGTTCTTGTGAACTCTTTGTTTCATTTTGCATTTGTTTTGGCATTGTTGTCCTATTGTTACAGAATAAGAAGGTGGGAAGGAGTTGGGGAAGAAGACAAAACATGCAAAATAATGTGGTATAAAGAAAAAATAATTAAAAAAGTAAAGTGTAACTTCTTTTAAACTTGTCCGTTATTTATGGCTGTTCTGGGTTTCATGGAGCACATAGCAGTGCTTGATCATCAGCGTGCTCATGCATTAGGTGGTATTTTTAAGCGAGATGAAATTTGGGGTATGCTAGTACTCAATTTTAATCTCTCTTCAGTTGTTATGCTTACGAAAAGGAGGTATGCTGTGGTACTCAAGGAGTTTCTACTGAGATGAAGCAGGCAGAAATAGTATGGTATTTAAGAAATATTTTCTCATGAAGATCTTTTAAGTGTTATTAAACCATGTTCAGTATTTGGTGGCACATAAACTATTTTTTACCATAAATCTTAAACTATTTATATTAAAATATCAGCAACCTGTCATACTTGTCTGTGCAGTTCTTTCGAGCTATGAGGTTTGTGAGATTGTTTGAGTTATGTGCACGGGTGTTTTGCCTGTGTGTATGTATGTGCGCCACATGCCTGCCTGGTGCCTGTGGAAGCCAGAGGAAGGTGTTAGATCCCCTGAGACTAGTTACCGAAGGTTGCGGGCCACCGGGTGAGGGGCGTGAATCAGAGCTGGGTTCTCAGAAAAACAGCCAGTGCTCTCACCCCCTGAGCTACTTCTCCAGCCCCGTGAGTTTGTTTTAATTGGAGCTGTCGCCTTAAAGACCCTAGCGTACAGCAGGCAGCGGTAGGCTCGTTGAAGTTCTGCTCTCATTACTAGGTCATTTGTACTCACTAACATCACACAGCTCTTAGACTCGCATGTGAAGTCTGCTTTGAAGACAGTGGTTCCCTGTTTTCACACAGTGACAGCTGAGATTGAGGGCTGAGACAGCCAGGGGCCTGCTCGTGATCCTGCGTGAGCATGTTCCCTTAGGAAGAAAAGGAACCTATTGAAGGAAATTTGGTTAAAAAGCATAGATTTCCTGGGTATATACACACATTATTTTTAAATATTTATTTGAATTATCTTAAAGATAGTTTTCCCTTCAGGCTTTCTTCTGTCCTCTAAGGAAATAGGCCTTTATAGGTAACACACATCTTACTGAGAGAATGGTCGTACTACATTAACAATTCTTTCCTGTTTTAGACAAGGTCTTACTTGGCAGCCCTAGCTGGCCTGGAACTCCCTGTGTGGACCAGGCTGGCTTCAAACTCAGAGATCCACCTACCCCCGCCTCTTGAGAGCTGGGATTAAAGGTGTGCCCCTCTACGCCAGCCTCTAGTTATGTTACTTCAATTCATGCTCATCATGGGATTTCCTTGATTTTCCTTATGAATTCTTATGCTGCTTACTTTTTTAAAAAAATGTCTGACCTTATTTTGCCTGGCCAAGCTACAACTCCTCAAATACAAGAGTTCATAGACAAGATGGCTTCTCAGTCTTCAGGGGTATGACCTGGGAGGTCAAACATTTGCACAATAACGCACAAAGTCAGAAAACCTAATTATTAGGAAGTGCAGCGAGCTCTCACATACTTCATGGTGAGTCCTTACGACCTCCCCTCTGTCCAGGCCTTCACACCTGCCTCATCCTGCTGTAGCGTTCACTCCCACACACTGGAGGGAGAGGTAGATGGTGACAGGAGAGGCGCCGAACACTTCCCTGTCTGTACAAGCAGGAAGCTTACTGTCTGCTGGGAAGGACTGATAGGCAAATCAGTGCTCTTACACTGTGGGCGGGGCACCACGGTTTATGGAAGAGCAATGCCCCAAGGGGTAAGAATCTGGAGACTGAGGGGGATACTGTATTCAGCATCAAGAAAAGGGCTAATAATAGCATTGTCCTGTGGCTTTTTTCCACGGCTTCAGGGAAGTAGCTTTGAAATGGACGTCTAGAAGCTGCTTTTGCTAAAAAGCATTGACTCCTCACTTGCACCACAAGGCTACCAGCACAGAGCTGTCATTGTCCTCACCCTGTAGCTCCACAGGACAGACCCACCTCTCCCACCGATCATCCCCAGGGTGAGACTGCTCCCTGAGCACAGGAGTTGTCTTGCAGCAAGCACCCTGGTCCCTTGAGGGCGACCGGTTGGTTAGTAGATTAAGAAATCGTGGAGTACCTTGCAGGACTGCAGCTGAGACAGTGGCGGGCAGGATGGTGCCTTGGCGAGGACTGCTGGGTTACGCAAACCTCTCACCCTCTACCTAAATCCAGTGCATGGCAGTACCCCAAAGATGGACTTGGGGTCACTGACCCCTTTATCTCTTCTTCCCAGTGTGGGCCCATTGAATGCATCTTTTCACAGTGCCAGAATGTGGGGATCCGTAGCTAGGCAGGCCTGCTAGGACTGTGGGGGCCCAGGCTTTTGTGCTAAAAACTCTCTCACCAAGGTTAGCAAACAACCAGGTGGAAGGGGGCCTTTGAGCAGTAGCCACTAGTAGCCAGTTGGAGAATGAGGGCAAGGATGGAATGGATGGTCTCACTTGGTCTCTGGAGACTCATCTTTCCATTTGACCAGGACTCAAATTCTTCTGTCACATTTGGTGAGGCAGATGTGTTTAGACTCTTCTGCCCTTGGTAACTTCACCCCAATCAGTTACTTTTGGCCTTGCCATTTCCTTGCCAGCCTTGGGGCTCTTTTGAGCTGTTTGTGTTCTTTTTTAACTAATTCACATTTCTGAGGTTTGTCTGACAATATGTCCAGGTTCTTTATGTTTGGGGCTCTTTTGAGCCATTTGGGTGACTGCTATTTCGCTGATGGCACCCTTTTTAGCCAGTGGGGATTCTGTTAAACTCTTCGTTCCTCTGACATTTCTCTGAAAAGTCTGTGTTAGGGAACTCTTTTGAGCAAATCTGGGTTCACCTGAACTTTCAGGCAGTTTTTCAGGGAAGCTCAAATTCTTTTAATTTTATATTGGTAATTAGGGAAGGGATATAAGGTACAGACAAGGGTGTCTAGAAGATGTCCACTGTAATTTGTGTAAGCATGGGGAAAACTACTTGTACAATGTGAACACATCTATCTAAGCATGCATTCTGAATCAACAGAATCATTTTATATGACACTTTTGTGTATCAGTCTATTGGTCTGTGCCGATGGTGGTGGCTTAAGAGAGGCAGAAAATCTGAAAGCTACAGCAACGATCCCAAACAGAGATTTAGCTGCCTGAGGGTTCTTGGACTCTAAGCAAAGAGGGAAATGTTCCCTCTGGCCCTCTCTGGATGACTCAGGGTGACTAGACTAGGGTTTAACAGAGGTATCATGGGTAAGTGGCCCCACAACATCCAGAAGTCACCTGAGCAATCATGTAAGAAGACCATACCCTGCTCCTGAATTGGTGGAAACTCCGGTGGACCATCCAAGAAGTCCACACAAGGTCGGTCCCCCCAACACTGAGCTGCTGCATGTGCCTTGGGATGGGGCTTTCTCCGAGATGAGGGAGCTGCCTGTCCACGGGGGCCTTCTAAGAAAGGAGCTAGTAGTGACAATTTTGGCATCTTGCAAAACAAAACATAACAACAACAAAAAATAAAATAAAATAAAACATGTCCCTGTGCACCCCATTCCCGGTCCACAGTTCAGCCCGAATTCCTGGAGACCTGCTGCCAGCCAGGACAGACAGACAGGTGAGACACCTGCAGCCTCCTGCCTGCGGGTGCCCCTGGGTAACCCAACAGTGACAAGCTATGCCCTGTCCCCCCTGAGCTCCATTCCTGGCACACAGCTCTGCCTGCATCCCTGGGAGCTACTGCCAGCAGGGACCACCGGGCCACCCCTAGCACCCCTGAAACATCCTCAACAGAGGTAAGCCTCACCTGTTCCCTAGAATTCCACTTTCTGGACCACAGCTTGGGCGATATTACCAGGGTCTGCCAGCACCAAAGATAACTAGAAGGCTGAAAGTCAGTGTGTGAACACAATCGACAAGAGCCAGGGCAACACCGCACCACTGACACCCAACCGTCCTACTACAACAAACCCAGTATAGCCTAACACAGCTGACACACAAGAAAATGACCTTAAATCCAATCTTGTGAAGATGACAGAGGCCTTTAAAGAAGAAATGAATAAGCACCTTAAAGAAATACAGGAAAATAACAATCAAGAAGGTAAAGGAAATTAATAAAACAGTTCAAGCCCTGAAAATGGAAATAGAAGTAATAAAGAAAACACAAATTGAGGGGATCCTAGACAAAGGCATACTAGGTAAGAGAAAGGAAACTACAGACACAAGCATCACCAACAGAATACAAGAGATAAAAGAGAGAGTCTCAGGCATAGAAGATACAATAGAAGAACATCAATCAGAGAAAATATCAAATCTAAAAACTTTCTAACACAAAACATCCAGGTAATTAGGGACCCTATGAAAAGACCAAACAATAGGAATAGAAGATTCCCGCTCAAAGGCCCAAAAAAATATTTTCAACAAAAATCACAAAAGAAAATTTTCTTAACCTAAAGAAAGAGATCCTTATAAATGTACCAAAAGCTTACAGAACACCAAATAGATTGAACCAAAAAAGAAAGTCGTCCTGCCACATAATAACCAGAACACTAGATATACAGAACAAAGAAAGAATATTAAAAGCCGCAAAGAAAAAAAGGCCAAGACACATAAAAAGGCAGACATATTACAATTCCATCAGACTTCTCAGTGGAGACTTTGAAAATGAAACTGGCTTAGGCAGATGTCTTGCAGTCTCAAGAGACCACAGATGCAGCCTAGACTGGTATACACAGCAAAACTTTCAATCAACATCGATGAAGAAAACAAGATAGTTCATGACAAAGCCAAATGTAAACAATTTCTTTCCACAAGTCCAGCCCTACCGAGGATACTAGAAGGAAAACTCCAACACAAGGCAGTTAACTATAGCCAAGAATAAATAGAAAATAAATAATTTCATACCAGCGAAACCAAAAGATGGGAAGTGTACAGACACACATACACTCTACCACCACCAACATCAAAATAATTGGAATCAACAATCATTGGCGATTAATATCTATCAACATCAATGGACTCCATTTCCCCATAAAAATACACAACCTAACAGAATGGATGTGAAAACAAGATCCATCATTCGGCTGCTTATAAGAAATACACCCTAGCAACAAAGAGAGACATTACCTCAGAGTAAATGGTTGGAAAAAGATTTCCCAAGCAAATGGACCCAAGAAGCAACATGGATTAGCCATTCTAATTTCTAACAAAATAGTTTCAACCAAAATTATTCAAAAAAGATAGGGAAGGTTACTCATATTTATCAAAGGGAAAATCCACCAAAATGATATGTCAGTTCCAAATATCTAAGTTCCAAATTTGAGGGTACCTACATTTTTAAGAGAAACATTACTAAAGCTTAAACCATATACATCAATAGTAGAAGATTTCAACACCCTACTCTCATGAATGGGCAGGTTATCTAGACAGAAACTAAACAGAAAAATAATGAAACTAACTGATGTTATGAATCAAACGGAACTAACAGATATTTGCATAACATTTCACCCAAATACAAAAGTATGTACCTTCTTCTCAGCACCTCATGGAACCTCCTCCAAAATTGGCCATATACTCAGACACAAAGCAAGTCTCAACAGAAACAAAACAAAACAAAATTGAAATAGCCCCCTCGCCCTATATCTTATCAAGCCACCATGGATTAAAGTTAACTTCAACAACAACAGAAACAACAAAAAGCCTACAAACTCATGTAAACTGAACAACTCTATATTCAATTACTAATAGTCAAGAAAGAAATAAAGAGGGAATTAAAGGCTCTCTAGAATTCAATGAAAACGAATGCACAACATACCCAAACTTAATGGGACATAATGAAAGCTGTGCTTAGAGGAAAGTCCATAGCACTGAGGACATTCATAAAGAACTTGGAGAGATCTCATATTAGCAATTTAAAAGTACACTTGAAAGCTCTAGAACAAAAAGAAGCAAACACACCCAAGAAGAGTAAACAGCAGGAAATAATCAACTCAGGGCTAAAATAAAAAAAAATTAGAAACAAAGAGAACTACATAAACAATCACCAAAACTACGATCTGGTTCTTTGAGAAAATCAACAAGATAGACAATCCCTTAGCCAAACTAACTAAAAGGCAGAGTGACAATACCCAAATTAACAAAATTAGAGATGAAAAAGGAGACATAACAACAGATACTGAGGAAATCCAAAGAATCATTAGGTCTTACTTCAAAAGCCTGTAGTCCACAAAATTGGAAAATCGAAACAAAATGGATGATTTTCTTCATAGATGCCACTTGCCATAATCCAGTGGGTTCCATTCCAAGGATGCAGGGATGGTTGAATATATGACCATCAATGTAATCTACCATATAAACAAACTGAAAAAGAAGAAGAAGAAAACATGATCATCTGATTAGATGCTAAAAAATGCCTTTTAAAAAAATCCAACGACCTTCATGTTAAAAATCTTTGAAAGATCAGGAATACAATGTACATACCTAAGCACAATCAAGGCACTATACAGCAAGCCAATAGCCAACATCAAATTAAATGGAGAGAAACTTAAAGCGACTCAACAAAACTCAGGAATAAGAGAAGGCTGTCTACTCTCTCTGTATCTATTCAACATAATACTTGAAGTTCTAGCTAGAGCAATAAGACAATTAAAAGAGATCAAGGGGATACAAGTTGGAAAGGAAGAAGTCAAAATATCACTTTTCAAAGATGACATGATAGTATACATAAGTGACCCCTAAAATTCAACCAGAAAAATCCTCCAGCTAATAAACACCTTGAGCAAAGTGGCTAGATACAAAGTTAACTCAAAAAATCCGTAGCCCTCCTTTATACAAGTGACAAATAGGCTGAGAAAGAAATTAGGGAAACAACACCCTTCACAATAGCCACAAATAATATAAATTATCTTGGTGTAACTCTCACCAAGCAAGTGAAAGACCTGTATAACAAGAACTTCAAGTCTCTGAAGAAAGAAACTAAAGAAGATATCAGAAGATGGAAAGATCTCCCATGCTCATGGATTGGTAGGATTAACATTGTAAAAATGCTCATATTACCAAAAAAGCAATCTACAGATTCAATACAAACCCCATCAAAATTCCAACACAATCTTTTACAGACCTTGAAAAAGAAATCCTTGACTTCATATGGAAAAGTTAAAAACCCAGGATAGGTAAAACAGTCCTGTACAATAAAAGAACTTCTGGAGGTAGCTCCAACACTGTTTTCAAGCTCTAATACAGGGCGATATTAATAAAACAGCATGGTGTTGGCATAAAAACAGACAGGTTGATTAATAAAATAGAATTGAAGACCCAGAAATATACCCATTCACCTATGATTTTTGACAAAGAAGCCAATACCATACAATGAAATGAAGAAAGCATTTTCCAAAATGATTCTTGTCGAACTGGATGTCTGCATGTAGAATATATTCATAGTCATCACCCTGCACAAAACTCAAGCCCAAGTGGATCTAACAGAAGAGAAAGTGAGGAAAAATAGCCTTGAATGTGTTGGTACAGGAGACAACTTCCTGAACAGAACACCAACAGCTTAAGCACTTAGATCAACAATTAAAAAATGATATCTCATGAAACTGAAAAGCTTCTGCAAGGCAAAGGACATTGTCAATAGGACAAAACAACAGCTCACAGACTGGGAAAAGGTCTTCACTAACCCTACAACTGACAGAGGGCTAATATCTGAAATATATAAAGAACTCAAGAAATTAAACACCAACAAACCAAATAGCCCAATTAAAAAATGGGGTGCTGAGCTAAACAGAATTCTCAACAGAGGAATCTCTAATGTCCCAGATGCACTTAAAGAAATGTTCAACATCAAGTCAGACATGGTGACTCACGCCTTTAATCCCAGCACTCAGGGAGGCAGAGGCAGGTGGATCTCTGTGAGTTTGAGGCCAGCCTGGTCCACAAAGGGAGTCCAGAACAGCCAAGACTGCACAGAGAAACCCTGTCTCAAAAAAAAAAAAAGAAAAGAAAAGAAAGAGAGAGAGAGAGAGAGAGAGAGTCAACATCATTAGTCATTAGGGAATTCAAAATGACTCTGAGATTCCATCTTACACCCATAAGAATGGCTAAGAGCAAAAACTCAAGTGACAGCACATGCTGTCAAGGGAAACCCTCTTCCATTTCTGGTGGGAGTGCAACTTGTACAATCACTTTGGAAATCAATATGGCACTCCTGGGCATGTAACCAAAAGATGTTCCTCCATACAACAAGGACACTTGCTCAACTATGTTCATAGCAGCCTTTTTCATAATAGACAGAATCTGGAAACAACCCGGATGTCCCTTCACTAAAGAATGGATAAGGAAAATGTGGTACAATGGAATACAAGTCAGCTCTTAAAAACAAGGACATAATGAAATTTGCAGGCAAATGAATGGAACTAGAAAAAAAATCATCCTGAGTGAGGTAACCCAGACCCACTATGGTATGTGCTCACTTCTACGCAGATATTAGCCATATAGTACAGGTTGACCATGCTACGATCCACAGACCCAAAGATGCCAAGTAACAAGGAGAGACCAACAGAGGATTCTTAAATCTCATTCAGAAGAAATAAACTAAAATCAGTGGACGGGGAAGCATCTCTGCAACAGGGAAGCGCCCGGAGACTATGGGGTGACCCTAGCTGAGACTCCTAGCAGCAGGGGATATGGAGCCTGAAGTAGCCACCTCCTGTAGCCAGGTGGGACTTCCAGCAGAGGGAGGAGGACACCATCCCACACACAAAGCCTGTGACCCAATCAGTTAACGACTGGCCGTACTTGAGTCAGATGCCAGGAAAGAGCGCCCAGCCCTGACACTATTAATGATACTCTGCTATGTTTGCAGACAGGAGCCTAGCATAACTGTCATCTGAGAAGCTTCACCCAGCAGCCAAACATTAGGCAAAGCTTGAAGAATCTTAAGGAAGAGTGGGAAGAAGGATTCAAAGAGCCAGAGAGGTCAGGACACCACAAGAAAACCTACAAAAACAACTAACCTAAACCCACACAGAGACTGAATCACCAACCAGAGAGAATCCATGGGATGGTTCAAGGCCCCCTCCCCCAAATATTTAACAACAGGATCAGGGGCTGTCTCTGACTCCGTTGACTGCTTTTGGATCCCTATCCCTTACCTAGACAACGTTGTCTAGCCTCAATAGAAGATGTGCCCACTCCTATTTGATATGCCAAGGAGGGCTGATACTCATGGGAGGTCTATCCTTCTCTGAGAAGAAAGTGAAGGGGCACAGGGGAAGGGAAGGAAAGTAAGAGGGAGGGGCTGGAAGGAGAGGAGGGGAGGGAAACTTCCTACTGAGATGTAAAGTAAATAAATACATTAATGAAAAAATAAACACAGCAATGTTGTAAGAATATATTTTGTTCTAATCCCAGGTGTGGGAGTTGAGACTGCTTCAGCAGCTGACTGTGATTTGCCTCATGCTCTGGCAGAGGCATGATTTTGCCAGCTGCAGGTAGCTTCTGCGATTATGTGGTGTTTGGAACTCTGAAGATTCTTCGGAAGGTACATAAATGCTAGGGCCCCAGAGGCAGGTGGGTTGCTGTTGGATTGTTGGTTGCAGTTGAGTGTGGTTTGTTAAGAAGTCACACACAAAGAAGAAACAAGAAGAAATTAGCTATCCTGATGGCAAAAGAGCAAACTTGCCCCAAGGAGCTCAATGACTGTAATCAGCAGGAAGTAGTCTAATAATAAAGTAACCCCTTTTTTCTCTCCCATCTAGAGTTAGAGCATTGAAGGGGAAGGGGAAAAGAGGTGGAGAAGGATGGAAGAAAGAAGAGCCCACGAGGTAGCTAACGCCAGCTACAGAGCTAACCCCAAAACACTACTCTAACGTTGACTCGTGTTTCAGCCATCAAGATTAAGCTCTAATCACTAGTGTCTTAAGATAGCAGGACCAAAGAAAAGCTGCACACAGGACTTCCAAAATAACTGAATATAAAATCTGTGACAGCTTCATTTTTCACATTTTCTGAAATTTATTTTGTGGCAAAACTGCTATTTTTGAAGGGTCTGAAAATGACTTAGGCGACTCATACTCCAGGAGTAAACAAAGACCAGAGCAGATTTTTAGGTGATTCATTCTGGCATGCAGGGGTCAACCTAGAAAATGGTGACCCAAGGCAATGGCACACAGGTCTTTTACAGGGAACTGAGAATCTCCAGAAGTGATGAGCTGAGCCCTGTTCTGATGGGGGTGGGAGCAGTGGGGAGGCGGCTAAGGGGCAGTTACACGAGGCATAAGTTGGTCAGGGCCAGGTGGCCCTCCATCTCAAACAATGCTCTCCACGCCTCAGCCATACATACATGGTCATACTTGTAGCTGATTGGCTCAGGTTTACCCAGGACCTTTCTCTGGCTTTTCCAGGAGGTAGGGCATATCTACAGGCCAAGGTTATCTCTGTCTAAGATGGAGTCTAGACACAAAAAACAGAATCTCTCTGGCCCTCTCAATTTTGACGTGTTTAACTTCAAGCGTACCCTAATGTGAGCATTTGCGGGACATTTTGGAATTTAAGTTTCCAGTCCTTCTGTTCGTTATCTTTTTCTTTCTTTCAACTGCTTCTTTTTTCTTTGTTATTTATGTTTTATCTTTGTTTTGCTGTATGTGTGGGGCGGGTGCAAGTGAGTGCTTGAGGCCTGATTCAACATCCTTGAGCTCACTCTATCACTGCTTTTGGGGACAGGCTCTCTCACTGAAGCCGTAGCTCTCCCATTTGCTCAGTCTGGCTGGCCAGTGAGCTTCAGGAACCCACCCGTCTCTATCTACACCCCAAGGCTAGGTCACAGGCACTCAGCACTATTCCTGGCTTTCTGAGTTCTGGAAACCCAAACTCAGGTCCTGGCTCTCTATGAGTTTGAGGCCAGCCTCCTCCACACAGCAAATCCCAGGCTAGCCAGGGCTACAACAAAAATAAAAGATCTGAAGGGACTCTGATAAAGATTGTAGGGGGACATTTTTGAGGTATTTTATTTAAAAACATTTTTGTCTAAAAATATTTTGTCAGTGTTTCAAATGTGAATTTATGTCACGGTGAATGCACTGATGAAAAATTGGAGCTCAGGTCTCTAAGCCTTGCTCTTAGGTTTAAAGGAGCAAGGTCAGGCTGGCATGGTGGCACAGGTCTTTAAGCCTAGCAGAGGCAGGCAGATCTTATCTTTCAGGTTTGAGGACAGCCTGGTCTATATAAAGCAAATCCTTTCTCCAAATCCTGGTCCCCCCTTAATACCATTTACGAGAAGTCTGGCTTAATGGACAAGGATTGTGTCTTATTAACATATGTTCTCACACTCCCTGCTGAGGAAATCTAGTCCTGGCTCATTTGCATATCTGTTTATGTTGTTAGGACTGGGAAAAGCTGAAGGAAGACCTCAGACTCAGGGAGTATGCAAAAGCAAGTAGTGTTTATTCTGCAAAAATTCCCAGCACGCAGGAGGCAGCATTCCAGAGAATGGTGACCCTGAAGTGAGCAGGCGGCTCGGTTTAAAGATGGGGTTTCCCAGCGGGGCTAGGTAATCTTTAGTGTCCAGGTAACAAAGTTAAAGAGAGGGCACAGGTAACACAGTATCATTTTGACTAGCTAGACAAAGCGTTTCTAACTGACCTTTAATTTGATTGGTCAAGTGCTGGGGGACTTTACAAAGTTACTGTTTCTTGTTTTCAGGGATATTATTGAATTATTGTATTGGTTTCCAAGGATTGTAGTTCCATGTTCTGAGAAATAGAAACTCAGGCCTGTTCAGTCTGAAGCCAAATCTTGAAGCCTGTCAGACTGTCAGACTGGCTCATTAAAAACCTGGCTTATTAAAAACCTCACTGTGGCCTGTGAGCCATATGCAAAGTGGCCAGTAAATGCTGTCTTTTCACTATACATACTACATCCGGGTTTTCTTTCTTCTTTCTTTCCTTCCTTCCTTCCTTCCTTCCTTCCTTCCTTCCTTCCTTCCTTCCTTCCTTCCTCCTTCCTCCCTCCCTCCCTCCCT
>NW_026596109.1:22466838-22502025 GCF_907164565.1 Psammomys obesus | reverse complement strand
TCCCTCCCTCCCTCCCTCCTTCCCTCCCTCCTTCCTTCCTTCCCCTCATTTTGTTTTGAGACAGGGTTTCTCTGTGTAACCCTGGCTGTCTAGGATCTCACTTTGTAGACCAGGCTAGCCATGAATTCACAAAGATCTGCCTGCCTCTGCCTGCCAAGTGCTGAGACTAAAGGGGAGCACACCACAGCTGGCTTACGTCGAGATTTTCAACATTTAAAATCTCGTTAAGAATCTTGTGATACACTTGAAATGCAGTTGTGCTTTGGCAAGCAATGACTCTATATGGACCTCCTCCCTAGTATCGTTTCCTCATTACTTTTTCTTTCTTTCTATTTTTTTTTTTTTTTTGGTGGTGCTGTAACCAAACATCCTACCAAGCCAAAGATTCTGTTTTGTTTCTAAAGTAGAAGCTGAATTAATACATAAAGTCCTTCTGTGTAGCTTGAATACTAATTGTTGTGGGCTCGTTTATATCTCAAATATTCATGTTCCTCAAGTATACAAGCCTACTAAAACACAAAACTTAGGAAAACCACTTCACCAAGCTGTTATTCTCCAAAACTAGAGTTGTTAGTGGTGCTAACCTTTCCCAGGCCTGTGTTCACATGGTCGTGATTATATCATAACTTTTATCTTGCACAAAGATAATTAGACATGCCTGGACACGGGGTACCTAAGCGTGCCTCAGTGATAGTTCAAAGGCATTAGATGTTACTCTTCCAGGGAGCATATGTACAGAAGTGTATCCTGCTTTATTTAAAAAACATTTTATTTTAAAAGACAAAATTAAATGGGAATGTGTATATAAACACATTACTGACTAATTGCTTCATACTTTAAACTGAAACAAAAATCAATTGTTATTTGAAAAGAAAATTACGACAGGTTGATGGTCTGGACATCATGCTGTCAATCGTAATAATTATCTAAAGTGCCCTGTGAGATGAAAATAATTAAGACTGTTTGCCAATTGCTAGATCTCCTTCACATTTTTAACCACAGCTATTCTAAGTCTTTTGCATTCCATAGCTCTTGGATCCTTCTATGAAGCATTTACAGTCATTTCAGGGAGGAGTGGCTCTTCCAAGTACTTATCTAAATTCAATAGCAGCAACAGAATCTTGGACCACCTTGCAGATGAGCTGAGACCGTGATGGGAGAGATGGCACTCTCACCAAGACTGCTTAACGGGGCACACCTGTCGCCTTCTGTTTACCCCAAAACGCACGTCAGTACCTCATGGGCTAAACTCCCATCATCTCTTCCTCTTCTCGGTTTGGTTGCATTGACTACGTCTCTCTCTGCTTCTCGTGGTTATTTATCTTCTCAGTAGGTACTGGGACAGGCAGCCAAGCCTAGACTGTTAGGGCTCCTGCGTCCTGCTCTTTGCCCTATGAACCTGCAGACACAGTTTGATGAAAGTGGTGGAAGAAGGAGGAATGGCACAGGATAGGGAAGCTTGGAAAGTGCTAATAAACTTGAAAATAAAGGAAAGCTTACACAGTTGAAGGGCTTTTATTCTCTGTGTGTGACTGTGTGTGTCTGTGACTGAGTGTGTATGTGACTGTGTGTGTTGTGAATGTGTGTGTTGTGACTGTGTGTGCGTGTCTGTATTATACCTGCAGACAGGGTGGCAAATACCCATATACAAAAACTAAAGTTAATAAATAAATCCTAAAAGGATAAATTAAAACTTTATGTTAAGGCAGGATGGTGGTGCATGGCTATAATCCCAGTACTCGTAGGAAGGCAGAGAACTTGAGAGCAGCCCAGGCTACATATTGATTTCCAGGCCTCAGCTAGTGAGACTGCTTCCAGTCACTAAGGCAGCGATGTGGTTCACATCAGAAAGTTGCTTTATCTGAATGCAGGGTAGCATATGCTACGTTTACTCCTCAGCAACACACACACACACACACACACACACACACACACACACACACGTTCATACCCCTCGCCCATGCCCCTGTAACTGTGCCCCGTAAGCTTACTGGTTCTCCAAGGTGGACTTGAGTAGAACTATTTCTTTGGTTTACTGTAGTTCCCTGTCTGGGTGGATGGACATTTGTTCATATCACCTCAAGAAAAACAATACCCTAATTGACCATTTCAGAGAGGATGACAATGGTAACCAAAATGGCATACTGCTGTATTGTACCCTCGCTGTTGCTACATTTAAAGAGAACTCTATCTTTCGTGGTCTTTTATACTGTCGTGAGAACACTGTGTCAGAAATATAAATGAACATTTTAACGTTGCTCCACAAAATCAGGATTTATTGAATAGCAATAAACCCACAGGGTACAGTGGCTTCGCTGGCAGCAGTCTGCCTAACACACCCTCTTTCCCCGAGAACCGTCCCAGCGCCCGCCAAAGCAAACACTGGCTTCTTCACAATTTCTAACAGGAACTCTCTCATCACAAGTAAATATATCTGTATACTTATGCCTGTAAGGGTTAAGCAGCCACGGCAGAGGTTTAGAGGTTTCAAGAAATCCGGAGAAGCTGATAATAATGTAAATAGAATCCCCGTTGATAACATAATGAACTGAGCTACAAGGAAGAAGGTAACGCTGATAATGCTCAGCAGCCGGAAAGCAGCCACCGAGAGTCGAGGGCCTGCGAGCAAGGCTGCTGCGGTTGTGGGTCAGCTGGAGAGGCAGAACGTCCGCACTAGATCTAGATGCAGCAACGGGCTGAGGGGTCCATGGCAGGTCCAGATGGGCACACGGGGCAGGCGGACAGCAGTTGATTGAAACACATTGGCAGCCGGAAGTGAGCTGAAGCCCCTGGGACGGTTGGGAGTTGCCTGTCTGTCAGTCCTCGACAGGAGCATCAGGTAAAAGAGTCTCCTCTGGGCTGCCTGGGGATCAAGGCGCAGAATCCTCAGCGACCCTCCAGCACCACGTTTGCCTGCACCTGCCGTGCTTCCGCTGGAACTGTAAGCCAGCCCCAATGGAATGGTTTCCGCTCTGAGAGTTGCTTGGTCCTGGTCTCTTTTCAGCAATGGAAGCCTAAGACGCCCCCAAACAACCTTCTAAGGTGGCACCCTTCCCACTCCCAGGATAAGCTGGCTATCAGTCTTCTTCGTGGGTGGTGCTATCCATGGGTGGTGTCCACACGGCTGCAAAGTCATCCTCCAGCCTCCGTACGGATTCAAAAGGAAGGATGCATGCGTCCTCGTCTCCAACTTCTGCTCAAGTGATGCTTTATTTGAACTAGTTAAGACTATAAGTTTCTAAAACTTAGAGTTGTGAGATTTTGAGAATTAAGAAAACTTACCTACAGTTCTCCCAACCTAAAATAGCAAATGTTGCCAAATGTCTTGTTTCCTTGAGTTTTTTTGTTTTGTTTTGTTTTTTAATGCTATTTTGAAGCAGTTGTGGGTGGGAGAGATGACTCAGTAGACAAAGCTGAGGCGGACAACCTGAGTTTGAGCCCTAGGATCCACGTCCTGCCCTACACACCCACGCATGGAGAGAGAGAGAGAGAGAGAGAGAGAGAGAGAGAGAGAGAGAAATCAGAATATACTTAAAAGCAAACCATAGTTGGATGTTCTGACGGCTTTGAGCCCCAGGACCTACATAGTGGAAGGGGAGAACTGACTCCCCAGATTGTCCTCTGCCTCAGACACAAACAAATTGGAACATACATACACAGACACACAGACACAGAGACAGACAGAGAGACAGAGAGAGAAAGAGAGAGATAGAGACATGCAATTTAAATTTATTTCATTTAAAAGAGTGGTTGTGAAGAAGACATGGCAGCATGTACCTACAATCCCAGTACTTTGCAGGACCTGAGCTTTATGAGGAGAGTCTCCACATCAGGAGGGAAAAAGTGATTAAAAACATGGTGCATGCCTTCAATCCCAGCACTCAGGAGAACAGAGACAGGTGGGCCTCTGTGAGTTTCAGCCATCCAGAGCTACACAGTGAGACCCTGTCTCAGGAGATAAGAAGAAAGTAAGCTAGGTTGTTACACCTGCAACTATAACATTGGGGAGACAGGTAGAGCAGGGCTGAAAGTTCTAAGCCAGCCTGGGAGACACTCCACAAAAACAAACACCGTCTACTAAACCAGGACATAATAGTTGTACTAAGAAGCGCTGATAACCCCGCGCCCTGTTCTTCTGAAAAGTAGAAACCCTCATTATTAAGTCATTTCACAAACATCTCTAATTATACACTATTGCATCAAGTAAGTGGGCTGTGATTTCATTTCTTTCCTATTGTTGGACATTTATATTGTTTTTCTTTTGTTTGTGCACCCTTACAACAAATATCTTACCTGAACAGATTTTTACTTATATTAGGTCGTTCTTTGTAATTAATAGGCCAGATGCTCAAAAGCAATATTATTTTCTCCAGAATTATGCACATTTTTAAAATATCTTCTTTAAACAGTTTGTTTAGTTGCCACGTAATAGTTTCATTTTGACATCTTCAAACATATATATTCCTGAACTTTGCTAGCACTTGTCCCTCCAACATTTTTCCCATGACTTCACACGGGTCTCTTCCCACCAAACAGTCCCCTTTCAACTTCCCTCTGTGTGTGCGTGCAAATGCATCTACATTAAAACACTGCATGGCGCCTTTCATAGACAGATTGCTAACTCTAGACTCATTTTGCCTCAGGTTCAAACCAGTACAATCATCAATTTCTAGTGTTTACTTTCTATCATTCACACACAATTTTAAAAACAGTAAATGAAATTTTGACAACAGACGTAAGGACTTTAGTTATGTGTTTGTTTTTGTATTGTTGAGGATCTGGCACAGGAATACTGGGTCTCCTGGGGAGGGGAAATCTAAAAGCTGAGAAAAGAGAAACGCAAAGAATTAAAAAAGAAAAAGAGTTTTGAATTAAGGGGAAACTGATAAGGGATGAGAAAAGGATTAGGCAAGCTGGGCACAGCAACAGACAGTGAGATGTGGCAATGAAAACTGGGTCATCGAGTCGAGACAGCCCTAGGACATAGAAAGCCTGAAATGAAGCAAAGCTCTGGATTACTTTGCTCTTGAATATTGAATTTTTTCAGAAGCACAGAGCATGAAATATTATTGTGATAAGCCTAGATTGGAAACAGAGCCAAGAAAAAGAGGTCTTTAAGGGATTGTTTAAAATGTGCTGAAGGAATGTTTGGTTTGGTCTTAAACGGCTCAAAAAGCAAATTGACATAAAGCTTTTGCATAGCCAAGTAGGCGGAGCCGACGCAGCCGACAGCCTTGCTCACCTGTGAAGTCATGGCGCTCCCTAGGTTAGCCCAAAGTGTAGGTCTCAGGTCAGAGAAGACCGTACTGCTGTGTTCAAGTTTATCTAACTCTAACTTGTTGTGGATGTGAATCTTCATTCTAGGTTTAAAAGACTCTTATTTGGAGCCTTTATGTCCTAAAAAAATTGCTGGGCATTGTAAAAATTATTTCAAAATACCCCCCCCCACACACACACACACACTCATACACACCTCAACTTTAAGCATTTTAAATATTCAGGCCCTAGGAGACCGTTTAAGCACAAATGGATTTCTGTTTTCCTGAAAAGGAGGTTAGGCATCAGTGTGTGAGCGTTCTAAACCAAAGTCAAGGAAGGACAGGGCTCTTTGAAGAAGGATGAAACCCGGAGGATAGCATGGAACACACATCCCGTGACAAGCCAAAGCGACCAGAAAGTGTTCTTTGCAGCATGCCCAATGTAAAGCGAGCACGCCACCACTGAAGCCTCGTCTGGGGTGGGGCTTCTGAGCGCTGACGCACACAGTCACCAGGTTCATGTCCTCGCTGCTAAGTCCACATACACTTCCTGCACCGTGAGGACACCCAGGCCAGCACTCAAAGACATTAAAAATGTAGACGTTTAAAAGCAGCAGGCAGCCACGAGGGCCCTTGTCTTTAATTTTTCAGAACGGCAACAGCCCTGCATTCGGCTAACAGGACAGTGATATTATTGATTCATCTTTAAAGGCTCTTTAGTTCCTGGTCTTGGGTTATTTATACTCTAATTGGAGGAGGCTAGATGCTCGGCTCAACAGTGCAGCCTCAAAGAGAAGAGTGCTCAGTGCTCAGTGTACACACACAGCTGATAATTATTGTACAGATTCTTGATTCATCAGTGCTGAAAGCGCCAAAATGGGCACAGGAGTGGATGTTTAGGAGCTTAACGGTTTTTCTAAAAGGAACAAGAGCTTACTGTGCTGAAACTCTCCACTATCCAGAAAAAGAGTCGTGAGTACAAGGCTACCTGGGGGATATAAGATTTCCAAGCCAGCCCAGGCCACACAGCAAGTCCCTTTCTCAAAACAAATAAACAAACAAAACAAAATTAAGATTTTTGCTATTCTACAATTACTGCTCCCAAAAGGTCAATAAATTTTGTCACATGGTTTATCTTTTCTGAAGGTAAGGTTGAGCAGTGGTCTGTGTACCCTAGGGTAGAATGTTAGCTGCTGCTCAGTAAGCCACTTCTGCTAAGGAGTCTTCGTATTTTCACTAAGCTGCAACCTTGTTCTGCAAAGTAAACTTCACGTGGTTGGTCCCATTGTATCCATAGTCACACACCAGCACTAACACCATAATCGGGATTGAGCGGCCTTGAACTCCCAAACTTGAGACCCTTCACCCAAGTGCTGGGCTGCAGGGAAGAGCATCATACCTGGTGTCTATGATATTCCAGTAATTACCTGGGTGAAAAAGTCAGTCAGGGCAGGACAGACTTCAGGACCAGTGAAGCAAAATGGCAGACATTTGAAAATAAAAAGCCAGAGCAAGAGCAAAAGGAATTTCGTGAAAGTTCCATAGGCGACGTAGATGAGGAAGGGTTAAGATGAACTCAAAAGATTGGCGTCAAAACGTTACTAGTCATTGTACAGCATGCTATAATAATTTGGACAAAAGCAGTGGACAGTAAGCCTATATTTCAACAGAATTAGACAGCATTGATGACCTCTTTGAAAATAAAAGTTGCAAGGGAAAGCTGATTTGATAGATGAAATTATCACATTTCAAAAGAATCTCATGGGCTGAGGAGGTGATTGGGTCAGAAAAACGCCTGCTGTGCAAATGTGAAGACCTGAGTTCAGAGCCCCAGGCCCTGTGTAAAAGACAGGTGGGGTGAGCCTATAATCCCAAAGCTGTGAGTCAGGGCAGAGAGCTCCCTGGCTTGCTGGCCAGCCAGTTTAGCTGAACCAGTAAGCTCCAAGTTCAATGGGAGACCCTGCCTCAAAATATAAGAGAGCAATAGAGGAAAACACTGGAGTTTAACCTCTGGCCCTCGATACGTGCATGCTGTGCACATACACACACACACACACACACACACACACACACACACACACACACACACTACAGACACACAGAATTCACATAAGCCTGAACTGCTAAGTCCAAATACACTTAACATGCACATTCATGCATGTATAAACATACATGTTCCTCCTATATCCACACATGTGTTTTTCAAATAGTTCATTATTATTTCATGACTCTGTGACCCCCCCCACACACACACACACCCTGGGGCAGCCTCCGGGCAGTTTGGGGAGATGACAAGCATGTACTAACAGACATATGAGCACTGGATAATGGTGGACAGCCTCTCACTGGGAATGTCTCCTCAGCTCCATGCACATCAGCTTCTGAAGTCAAGCCCGGTCTCCCCAGAGGTAAGAACACGCTCCCAGAAGGGTGCACGAGGCCTCTGTGCCCAGCTGGTGTCATCTTGCTGTCATCTGCCCTCCAATGTGACACAGTCCTCCTCGTTTAACTCCACGTTCTGAGTTCTTCCCCCAAGACTTTCTCTCTCTGTACTGCTCTTTCCACATCAAAGAATCCTCTTCACCCCGTGAGGCTGCTTTTTCCATAAGAGCCGGCAACTGATGCAGCCTTTGGGAAAGCCCCTCATTATCGCCTGCCTGAACTTACACTTCCTCTTCTCTGACCACACCGCTGTTACCATAAGCTATGATGATACAGCCATAACAGCTTGCTATGCTAGTGCTTTACCTCTTTACCACAGACTCCTACTCGTTAATTATAAGGCCTTCATGGCAAATGTCTTACTTATTCTCATATTTCCAGTGCTCGACACACAATTTAACTGATAAACTTGGAGTGAGTAAATGAACTTTATTAAAAACGAATCACTGCACCACAATAAACTACATTGTATGGACTCAGGAGCAGATAGACCTAGTTTCAAGTAGTATCAGCCTGGCCAAATTATCAAACCTTTAATTTCCTCATCCTTAAAGATGGGTGCCAGCACAGCTTTGCAGGGATAAGGTAGAGTTAGTGTGGAACGGTGCACACCCATAAATGATATTTTTACTCTAATTTTATATCCTGGATTTCCCACACAATTCATTTCCTTCTAAGCCCTTCAACTTACCTTTGGCACTTAGGGCTCAGAAACTTGCTTGATTGAGGCTTGATTAAGTCAGGTTTCGATTCTGTTCATCCAAAATGGTTAGAGACTCATTCTGCAAAAGAGCAGCTACAGCTGGCGGAGGACACTGGCAAAGGGCATGCCTGAGGATGACATTTGTGATCCCAAGACACAACTTCGGAAAATAGGAGCTGCAGAACAAGATTAGATCTTGGTGTGGGGGTGTTTTTAACAAGCTAAAACATAAATAAATAAGCACCAGGAACATTTCCTTCTAGAATCTATCACATCAAAGTTTAACCTTTTTCTTAAAAGTCTTGATCTTCATATTTGTGAAACTTTGGGAACTCACTACTCATGTGGGGAAGAACATGAGAGAACACATGTCAGGGGCAGCTAATTACTTTGGTTTTGCCGACATGGGTTTAATACAGTTTGGTTCTTAGCTTTTCCAGAAACTCAGTTTTGTCCGTGTGCCATAACTAGATAGACTCGGTAGGAGTGACAGCAGTGAGCAGTGTGGCAGGATATTTGATCACACTGTGAACACTGAGATTGTATTATTTATTGGTAAAATCTCTTTCTAGTTGTGGTGCGGCTCAGCCCTACCACACACCTTTAATCCAAGAGCTTTTGGCTTGAACATTGTAAACAGGATTAAATAAAGTCAACTATGGGTCACAGATCAAGAGGCAGAGCAAGCAACCAGTTGACAGGGAGTGAATATGGAAAATAAAACATAAAGAGTGAGAGGAGGTCAGGAAGACAGATGGAGAGAGGCACAGGAAGTAGAAGGGAGGGATACTCAGTTTGGGGGTTTTAGCATGGGGAAGGAGCAATTGATTGCCCTTTGGGATGTCAGCTGAAGAGGAAGGTCAGCTGGGTACTTGCTATGCCTCACTGGGGTGGCAGGTTTTCACCCAAGCATCTGGCTCCTGAGTCTTTATTGGTAAAAGCAAACATTTGAGATTTTTGTTAAAACAACAACCTAACCCATATGCAGTCCAAATACAAATGTATCCGTTTATAGTCCAAAGCACAATGACCCTTCCCACATTCCTGCAGGATGTCTGCTTTAAAAGACAAAAGTTTTAAAAATCATTAAAGCTGCTTAATAGAGTGGATAAGCTTGCCACCTACCTAAGGGAACCTGAGCCACTCACCTCTACTCTAGACACGTGTCTGCTATGAAACTGGCTGTAGGAGGCTGGAGAGATGGCACAGCAGTTAAGAACACTGACTGTTCTTCCTGAGGACCCAGGTTCAAATCCCATACACCCACATGGCAGCTCAAAACTGTCTGTAACTCCAAGATCTGACACCCTCACACAGACATACATGTAGGTAATAAAACCAATGTACATGAAAAGAAGGAAGGAAGGAAGGAAGGAAGGAAGGAAGGAAGGAAGGAAGGAAGGAAGGAAGGAAGGAAAGAAGGAAGGAAGGAAGAAAGGAAGGAAGGAGCCTGAGGTAGTTGGAATCTACACTGATGGGACTCTTTATCTGCCTAGGACCAAGGGAGTATCATGGAAAACTTCAGAAAGGCGGGGAATGTGTGTGTCCAGGATCCCTCAAGAGCCAATAGGTAGAGAATGGAGTATGGAGCTGAAGAGACACATCTCAGGCCACGAGCTGTGGAGAAGGAGAGGGTGAGCAGGGATAGGTAAAGAGTTACTGACGTGAATTGCAGCACTAAGCTGGAGGGCGGGAATGTGGCAACGACCCCATGCTGTGCAGCTGAGGTTTGGGAACCCTCAGGCAAGGGATAATTGTTATTCCAAATTGAGAATTCCATGAGAGAGAGAACAAAATGGAGAGTTCAGGGGTTGTCAACAGAGCAGCTGGAGCAATGAACCATGGGGAATTGGAGGGCAGGAAGGAAAGTGCAGTCGTGGTGAGTGGTCCGCTGGAGGGCGGGCCATGGATGAAACCGAAGGCAAGTTTGAGTCACCATCTCCCCTGCAGTCATTTGTGCCTGGTGCCCCCGCATGGAAGACAGAGTATTCGCTCAGTCATGTTGACACTCAAGCACTAATAATGTTGGCTGAACGCACAGAAGAAGGAATAAGCAAGTGGCTTGAATTCACATATGAATCTGCTATGGAATGAAAAAAGAAACATCATATTAAGACTAATAGCCCCTCTTATGCCAAGTAGATGGTGTACCCCATTCCAATATAAATAACAGCCACCATTTCATCGGACACCTGTTCTGTAGCCGACGCTGTGCTGGGACTTAGCATCTTAACTTTCACGGCAGCTCTGTCGTGAATACACACCATTCCCATTTCTCTAAAGCCAAAACTGGGGCCTGGAAATGGCTAGGAATTGCCCAGGGTCACACAGAAGTAAATGGGAGTGGAGATTTAAGGCTACCCCGTGTGGCTTTTACCCCGCCCTCTTCACTGGCCCCACACATGCACTCAGAATGTATTTAGGTTGGTGTAGGTCTATGCAGTCCGGAAACCAAAGCAGGTAGACTGAAACGAGCCTTGACCCCAGACCAGTGTCAGTGAAAGCAGTAAAAATGGGTCCACAAGCCATTGCCATTGTTGGTTTCTCTAGTTTTAATCTAATAACACATTTGCCTAAGCAAACGCTGAGGAAGCAAACCCAAACTCTCGGGTGCTTTGCTCTAGGTCAGAACTACACTGACTCAGGGCATCGCCCTGGGCCACTGCATGTTGATGAAGGGAGACTGGCAGTTACAGAGATGTGTGTTTGATTAATTTTTGCCAGTGGGAAAACCCTTCGGTAGACTAAGTAAAAGGACTGCCCTTTGCTGAAGCAGGTGCTTCTGAAGTGCTAAGTTCTCTTATTATTGCCTTATTTACTGCTCCAAGTTGTTACAAGAAGGGAAGATGCCCTGAGAAACGCTACCTTGGCAGCATGCAGGCACTATAGACAACTCCAGTCAAGCTAAGAGAGCTGGAGCATCACGAAGTAATGTAGCCTTATGTCCTGAGGTGAAAGAACAGGGTGAAGAGAGGGGTCCAGAAAGCCTTGCACAAAGCATTAAATAAATGAGCACTTTAAAAAAGTTGGCGAAGAAGAAGGCTGGAAAATCCTAGGCAAGGCTGCCTAAAAGCAGCCATTGGTAAATACAGAGGCGCTCCAGAATGTCTAAAGGTGACCTATGGCTCTTTAAAACATCAAACGGGGGCTCGAGAGGCAGATGTTCAGCATTTAAGAGCACTTGCTGCTCTTGCAGAAAATGTGGGTTCAGTTCCTAGAACCCACACAGCAACTCTCATCCGTAGCTGCAGCTCCGGGGCTGTCTGTCACATGCTCTCTGGGGCCTCCTCTGACAGCCGTGTAGGCAAACACATATAAAAATATTAATTAAAAAAAAAAAAAAACCTAAAATAGTAAACAGGCCAGGGAGAAGGCCCAGGGGGGGGGATGGCTGATGACCTGAGTTCCAGACACAGAAATCTGCAAAAGCTAGATGTGGTGGCACACACAAATAATCCCAGCGAAATAAGAGGTAGAGCTGGGAAACTCAGCCAGAAACGCACAGGACAGCTAGCCCACAGCACATATCACAGTAGAAGAGCCAAAAGGAGAGAAACTGCCTCACCAAGGAAGACGGTGAGAGCCAACCACAAAAATTGCCCTAGGACCTATAGACACGCCCACACGCCCATCTATAGACACACGCATGCACACAAACTTTAAAAGTTTTTAAATTCCAAGACAGAGAGCCCTGAGTAGGGATTTAAGATGCCAGTCAGAAATACGCATGAAGCTATGTGTAGAATTATAGGTGACAGAGCATGTACAGAGAAGTCCATGTTATGCAAATGACCCAAAAAGCCCACACTGTGTGACCTAAAAGCCTTCACTCTTAGTAGCGTGCTGCCAACCCTCTTCCCTGCTCTAGCCTACTTCCTCCTTAGAAGCACACCACCTCTTCACAAACTATCTGCTTCTGCTACCACTGTGTATCTGCTCAAGTCTTTGAGGACAAGAACCAGAAACCCCTCCCTCCTGCCCTCCCGAGAGCAGCTGCGGTCAGGATTTTTGTGCGTGTGCCTGCCACTGCCTGAGTGTCACTGTGCAGCGCATGACTGATGGCACTGTTGTGTTATGTCACTGTTGTAGTCACAGCGCTGCTTCCTGCTTTGCAAGTGAGAAAACTGAGTGTGAGGGAGGCCTAAAAAGACTCATCGTTCCTACTCGAACTGGGATTCAAACTGAGACATTCAGTGACTTGCCTATAGTTCTGTTCTACAGATGAATTGAGGTCCTGTTCCCTGGCAGGCCCAGGAGATTCTAGGATGAGAAAGGTGCTCTTAGGCCCTCATGAGCCAAAACTTGGAATGCAGAACAAATGAAAAGTGCTGGGTGTGGGGAGCTCCAGAGCTGCCTGGACCAACCTCTTTCTATTTCAAACAGCCAAGAGGCCTGGAGCATGAGGCCACTGCTGGAGCCGGGAAGCAGATGGGCTTTTGCAGTAAATAAGTTGGCATGCACACCTGCCTTCTCCTCCTTTGGAATAAAACCGAAAGCTGGTTTTTATAAAGCAGAAATGCAGCAGATGTAAACTGACTTAGTGCAAGCTGAGAAAATGAGGGACCAGGCCAGCGGGAGGGAAGAAAGCAGTTCCTCGCCGGCTCTGAGCCGCCTAAGGTGCCCACACACCACCCTAAATCTCCAGCAAAGGATGGGCTTGGAACGTTTAGAATAAGAGAGCTGTTTTAACGCATACTCACAGCTTCTTCGGTCTGTTGCAGCCCTACAAAGCCATGACTCAGGGTTTCTACATTTGGAAAGCTTAGATGAGAAGCTTCCAGTCCTCATCAGCATCTACGATAAAGTTTTACAAAATACCAGACAAATATTTTCTGAAATCTGTCTTTGGTCCTGGAGAAACAAGAAGCTCACTGATTCAGCATTTCATGGATTGGAAAACCATCGAGCTCAAATGTACAGGCTGCTTAGTAATTGTGTGTGTGTGTGTGTGTGTGTGTGTGTGTGTGTGTGTACGCACACGAACACCCATAGTTCATATGCAGGTGGGTGAACCTTGTGTTTACCTGGCAAGGCCATAGGAGGGCATTAGCTGTCCTGCCTGCCTTATTCCTTTGAGACAGGTCTCTCAACTTAGAGCTCAGTTAGGGACTAGCATGCCTGGGTGGTTGTCCTGTCTCTACCCCGCACAGTGCTTGGGTAGCAGGTCCTGCGCCACGTCAGGCTTTTATGGGTGCTGGAAGCTAAACTCAGCTCTTCAGGCATGCACAGCGCACACTCCTGCCCCTGCCCGCTGCGCCCACCGTCTCTCCATCCTTTAACTGCATCTTAAAGCAAGTCTTGACGCGTTTTCTTTTCCTCTTCGTTTCTGATATTTGCTTATGAGGTTAACACATTAATACATTTACTAGTGTTTCTGTATGCCTCCTTAGCACACAAATGTTCACTATCCCCAAAGGTGTGTCAGACTTATTTTGAAAGCTTCAGTCTGTGAGGCTACAAAAACAGCCCCCTGGATAGAGTAAACCTTTTTACAAATAAGCCCAAATCAACAAATAGATTTAAAAGTGAAAGGAAAAAAAAGAAGAAAGAAAGAAAGAAAGAAAGAAAGAAAGAAAGAAAGAAAGAAAGAAAGAAAGAAAGAAAGAAAGAAAGAAAGAAAAAAAAAATAATGCCCAACAAAAGCAGAAGAAATGCTCACTCCACCCTCGGGGGTCAAGCGAGCAGCAGTCACAGATTTCACTAAAGACAAACACATTCAGCTCACAGCAAACCGAACTGTAGTTAATGACACAGCAGTATCGGGAGCAGATCTGAATGCACATGGCAGGAAAGAACTTTTTATGACTTCAGCAGAGAACACTCCACCTCTGCTCTGCTCAGGGCCAAGAGCAAAGTTATGCAAGTGGAAAATGGGCTGGAAACAAAGCCCGGCGCTCCAACAACAACATTCCTCCCTGTCATTTTGATCATTTGAGGCAGCAATGCTCAGGGGCTGGAGCAGGAAGACTCAGAGTCATCACTCATCCTGAGAGAAACCTGCCCCTAGTGTACTTCATTTCATGTGCTCTCCTGGAGGCCAAGCTGCTTGGGGGCACCTGGGGGCGGCGTGGGGGTGGGAGTTAGCACTGCCAGCCTCCGCTCCTGGTAAAGGTGCTATGGAAAACATCGTTAGTTCCAAGTTTCTCTCCTGGCTTAACAGTCCAGTCCTACTATTGCTGACTGGAAGATAAACAAGGGCTCCAACAGCGTATCCTAGTGTGTCTATGCATACACACATACAATCCTGTTCCATCTCAACTATGTTCTACCTTCCATTTCAAAGTAGCTTAGGGTAGGTAGGACCTGAGCAAGTTCCTTTCTCCTACCTCACAGGCAGTTTTAGAGTCATATGAGTCTGTAAAAAGGCTTGGAGAAA
This sequence comes from Psammomys obesus, assembly GCF_907164565.1. Taxonomy (NCBI): domain Eukaryota; kingdom Metazoa; phylum Chordata; class Mammalia; order Rodentia; family Muridae; genus Psammomys; species Psammomys obesus. The sequence continues at coordinate 22,487,246 of NW_026596109.1, read as the reverse complement.
GGTGAGCATTTATTATCACGGTAAACCAGGTAATGATACACCAGAGATATCACATCCCAGTCTCCAGACCCTGTGAATATGTCGAGTTACCTGGCAAAGCGGAATGCCCTGTGCAGATGAAAGGTTGCTGATTTGAAAATGAAAAAAAAAAAAAAATTATATATATAGGATCATTTCGGCAATCACAGGGGTCTTGAATGAGGGAGGGGACAGAGGAGAGTGGGTGACAAAGTGAAGTGAGGTGAGGGAGACTCAGCCAGCTGTGACCAGACCAGCTTGGAAGCTAGAAGGAGTCAGAATCAAAGGAATGTGACTCCCTTAGAGCCTGACCCAGCAGGAAAGCGCACTGCAGTCTGGATGGCTTTGCACAGGACCCTGTCGGGCCAGGCCTCAGGCTTGACCTGGCTGTGTCGTGCGCTCTCTGCCTGTGTAGTTTCTCCCTTGGAGCTCCAGGAGGGGAGGCAGCAGCCACCTAAGCGATTTCCCCACACATTTGGGACCTTGGGTCTCCAGAACTACTGCAAACGTGAATAACGGCTGCGCAGTCTGTTAATGACTGTTGGGAGATAGTACAGTTAAAATGACTGAACTTCCAAGGAGTGAGGCATGCTGTGCATGTATGAGCATTTCCCCAGCATCTGAGAAGAAGAGGGCCAGACCACAGCAGGGTGGCACAGTTCCCAAGCGGAACTCGGTGGTGGCAACAGTAAGAGGCCCATTGCTACAGTGCCCCACTATCACCAGAGTGAGGCCCTTGCATCCTCCCTGCACCCCCACCCCACCCCAAGCAGCTCCCACTTTGCCTCTCTGGGTAACTCTACCTTCTTTTCCAGCCTGCTTCAAGCTCACTCTCCTGGTAAGGAGGGCTGCAGGAAGCCAAGAGTGCTGTGCTGTCTGCAGCCAGGGCAAGCCTCCTCTCTGCTATTCCTGAGTCTGGAGCAGCAGAGAGGAAGCAAAAACTTCCCCCTTACTCCTTCCTGCTGAAAGACAATCGTTCCTGCCTCATCTGTCTCACCAGAAGGCCTCTGGAGAGAGGCAGGGCAAATGCCAGCTCTTAAAATTGTTTTCCTCTGGCTAATGCATTAATGTTTTATTTCAGTCTTGGCCCAAAGTCTGTTCAAGAGGAAAAGCCTGAGAAATTTCCAACGCTGTACCAAAACCAAACTGATTTTGACCACGATTTCCAGGTCCCAGCTCTACACCACGGCCATCAGTCTGGTCCTGGGGTGGGGGATGGGGGAGTCCTGCCCCGCCAGTCCCCTCTTCCTGCAGTTTCTCCAGCTCTGGAGTGCCCCGGCCAGGCTGGCAGGATCATTGCTGAGCATTTCAGCCCCTTCGTTATGTCTGCTCCGACCCGCGCTCTGGAACAATTTCACAAATCAACAGGTTTTAAACAACAAGGGCACATTTCAGGACACTAAACCATGTTAATTATCTGGGAGTGGATTTGGGGAAGCAATGGGTTTGGCCACTAAAAGTCGATGTAGAAAGAAAGCTCCAACATTCAAGATTAAGCATTAACTCGGTAGGTTAATTTCATGCAGACCTGTAGGGGATGGCACAGAGGTCCTGGCCCTCAGAGGATGAGGGTCTAGGGTTGGTTGGTGGGGCTATTTCAGAGGACCAACTGCTGACAGGGAGAAGGGAGGCATACACAAGCATTTTCAGCAACTCTTCCCATCTTGTTTTAAGTGGTTAGAAGGAGCATATGTCTCTGTTTCAAAAAGCATAGGCCAAGGACAAATAGAAAGGGAAAGGGGTGAGATGACAAAGACGCTGAAAACCACTTTCTGCTGCTTCTTTTTCATGGGGCTACTTGCTGAAGATTTTTAACTTGCCTCTGAGAACCACAAAGTCCAGTTTTTGATATGACTTTTCCAGACAGCGGAATAAGATATTGCGCCCAAAGCAGAAAGATCCATGAAGTACTTTTCAAGGAAAGGAAAGGAAATCACAGAATTCTCATCATAGTTCCAGGTATCTGCAGCAATAGGCAGCCCCTGGGGTAGCTGAGGCAAATTGTGGCCGCTCTTCATCCTTTCTTCTGTTGGTCTGAAGTGTGTAATGTCATTCTCAGTCAGTGGTCTGTGCTATGGCCATCCTCGCGAAGTCATAGCAGTCCAGACAAAGTGACAAGCAGAAGTGAATAGGGAGTTCAGGAGTGGTAAATCAGGGACACGAAAAAACATCAGTGTATCACACAGACAGTGAGAAGTACAAAGAGTTACAGAAGATAAATGGTAGTGGACACACGCACACACAAGCACATGCTTGCACACACACATGTTAAACACACCTGTAAAGAGCAGAGAACATACACTGCTCTTCCCAAGGAACAGAGTTCAGTTCCTAGCACTCACAGCAGGTCACCCACAGCCGCTGCAGGATATTTGATCACTGTGAAACCCACCACCACCCAACCCCAAAACTGTATACGGAAAAACATGTTTCTAGCTGTGGTGTGGCTCGGCTCTAGCACACACCTTTAATCCAAAACCTTAGTGTTTATTGTAAATAGGTAGTTGTGGTGAGGTTTAGCCCTAGCACACACCTTTTTTTTTTCTTTTTTTTTTGAGACTGGGTTTTTCTGTGTAGCCTTGACTGTCCTGGACTCTTTTTGTAGACCAGGCTGGTCTTGAACTCAGAGATCCGCCTGTCTCGGCCTCCCTGAGTGCTGGGATCACAGGCCTGCACCACCACACCTGTTTTAGCATACACCTTTAATCCAACGGGATTAAATAAAGGCAACCATAGGTCAAAAGGCAGAGCAAGGAACCAGTTGACAGGAAATGAACGTAGGGAAAGAAAACCATAGACAGTGATAGGAAGTCCAGAGAGAGGAGAGAGAGAGGGACAAGAGGTAGAAAGAAGGAACATTCAGTTTGAGGGGTTTTTTAGACAACCTGGAGAAGAAGGAAAAAGCTGAGGAGGAAGGTCAGGTGGGTGCTGTCCCTGCCTCTCTGAGCTAGTAGGCTTTCACTCCATCATCTAGCTCCTGAGTCTATATTGGTAAAATCAAAATTTGGGGTTTTGTTTAAAAACAACACACAGCATCTTGTAACTCCAACTCCACAGGATTTGATGCCTTCTTTGGGTCTCTTCAGATACCTGCACACACACACACACACACACAGAGAGAGAGAGAGAGAATCTAGAAATGAGACTGGAGCATGGGTTCTCCACTGTGGGAGTTAGCTGCAGCCTCCACCTTGTTGGAAATTAGCAGGCTTGAAAGCCATTGGGCATAGACCCCTCCAGGCCCCACTTTCTGTTTCCCTACGTAACACATTAATTTTATAAGTGAAAAAGAGTGGTGGATAAAGGTACAGGTAAAGCTTCATGATAGCACCTCTCTAGAATTTAAAATACACACAGAAGAGAGAAAGCATCTATTTAAAAGCTACAAGAAAGGGAGGAGTTTGGAGTTAGGAAGCTTTGTTGAGGCCATGGAGAGAGGGTCATCTGGAGATGGGGAAACGGCTCAGTGAGTAAAGCCCTTGTCCTGTAAGCATGAGGACTTGGGCTTGGATAATCAGACCTGAATAAAAGCCAAGTGTGGCGGCCCAGACCCCACCACTAGGGAATGCTGCAGAGACAGACAGGTCTCAAAGGCTTAGTGGCCAGCCACCCTAACCTAAACAGCGAGCCCTAAGTTCATGGAAAGATCCTGTCAACAGCTGGACAGACCGCAAGATGGTTCAGTGTCCACGCTGGCCATGTATATTAGTCAGGATTCTCTAAAGGAAAGAACTGATAGAACAAATGTGTCTATGTGTGTACGCGCGTGCGGTGCATGTGTGTGTTTGTGCAAGTGTATGTGTGAGTGGTGAGTGTGTGTAAGGCAGGAGATTTATTATGCTGGATGGTCCAACAATGGCTGTCTCCAAGGGAGCGTCTAAGAACCCAGGAGTTGTTCAGGCTATGAGGCTGGGAGCCTCAGGCGGTCTTCAGTATATACCGGAATGCCAAAGTCAGCTCTACCGCCAGCGAAGGAATGCCTCAGCAACAGGACACATGAATGGTGAGAGTGAAGGCAAGCAGGCAAAAAGGAAACGCTGCTTTCTCTCATGCCCTTAATTAGCTGCCAGAGTTAAGGTGGCTCTTTTACCTCAGATCATCCAATTAACCAAAAATCCCCCACAGGTGTGGCCACCTGCTGGAGGTTTTAGACATAGTCAAGGCTGGAGTGGGTATTAGGACTCCGTGACTTCCTGCTACCTGTGGAAGCTACCTCACTCACCTTGTGCCACAGAGGCAGACCTCACCCAGAATGCTTATCCCACACTCTTCCTAGATCTTTATCTTTAGCTCCCAGTGACTAAAACCCACCTTCAGGGGGGTGTCACATGTATTTTGCAGCTTGATGACCTCTATTTATACTTTTTTTTTCTTCACTTACTTTAAATCTGCTCTGTTACATGAGTTTTAGCAGCCTGGCAATGATGGCACACACCTGTACTTCCAGCACTAGGGAGGCAGGGGCAGGTGGAGCTCTGTGAGTTCAAGGCCAGCCTGGTCTACAAAGGGAGTTTGTAGGACAGCCAGGGCTACACAGAAAAATCCTGCCTCAAAAAACAACGAAACAAAAAAAACCCAAAGATTTTCTAGTCAGAAGAAGGGTATTTGAGTTCTATCTTTGGCCTTGGGTGGAGACACAGCCTTCTGAGTTACACGAAAGGTCATGAGGCTAAAGCAGGAGGCTTCCGGTAGAGAACAAAGATGAACTATTGTGCCCTACCAAAGATGTCCAAATGTGCCTGTCAATCACCTGGATGAGAAAATGCCCCTCAGCATGCTTGTTTGTTCCAGAGACTTCAGAAATAATACTACACCCTATCTAACCCCAGAGGCTGATTCATGTCCATTTTCTACTGCCCCTTCTTACCTTGGGAGAGGGTTTTTCTCCACAGTGGTAGCTCTAGCCATTATCACTCTCCTGTCAACAGAGTGGCTTCCTCCACGGTGGCCCCTCTGGTCATTGCCCACTCTCACCCTTTGGAGTACCTCATGTTGTGATAAACTGTCTTTTACACCAAATTCTGTGTCTCTTCTGAACTCAGTCAGAGATCACAAGCACCAGGGAGCCAGGGGAAGTCAGAGAAAAATCCAGTAACGTTGATTTTCTTAAAGTTAAATCCAATAAATGTAAATAAAATTGAAATGGTAGCTCCTTAATCACAATGGCCAAATTTCAAGCCCCATGCCCCCCCCCGTGGCTGTTGGTGGGGTTCCACCTTTGTGGAAAGTTCTATTGGACGGTGCTGCCCCAAACTGTCTCCAGAAGTGTCCATAGGATCATTGGAGAATGGGACCTTGGAAGGAGGCCCAAGGCTTACCCAAGTTTAGTAGTTACCTTCCTTACCACCATGACAAAATCAACTTAAGTGGGAGAGGAAAGAGTTAATATGGCTCACAATTTCGCTCCATCATTGCAGGAAGGGCATGGGAGCTGGGGCAGACTGGGTCTGTGGTAGCACGAGCTAGCATCATAGCTTATTAGACCTCTGAGGATGAAAAAGCAGGAGGAGGAGATTTCAGGTGTGGTCAATAGAACCCTCAGGCTCTAATGGTCCTACCTACGCTGGCCATGTTCCATGTCCAAAGGATTACCATCCTCCCAGAGCAGTGTGGCCAGCTAGGGTGTCACATAAGGACCAGCTATTTAAACACACGAGTCAAGGGAGGCCATGTCACACTCAAACCATAACATTAACCTTAGAAAAGGATGAAGAGTAGCTTTAGAGTTGAATGTTTGATAACTTTAGGGCATGGCAGCATGCACTCTAATTCCAGCACTCTGGAGGCAGGAAGATTGCAATCTCAGGATCAGCCTGGTCTACACAGGCAGTTCTGGAACAACCCTTGGCTACATGGAAAGACTTTCTCAAAACAAAACAATGACAACATCTAGGTAAAGTCTAGCTGGTTTCTATTTGCTGAAAAGATAAAGCCAGAAGTTTATAAGTAGGTTATAAAGACCCTTTCATTGTACTGTACTGAATGACTATACTGAAACAGGGAAAGAATACTGTTAAATATACTTGCTGACAAAGTTTTTAAAATAGTGTTATGTCTTAGTTACTTTTCTAATGCTATGATAAAACATTATGATCAAGGCAACTTATAAAAGAAGGTGTTTAATTTTGCTTACGGTATTAGAGGGTTAGAGTCCATAATGGAGGTAAAGGAACAACTGAGAGCTCACATCTTTATCCATAACCATGAGATAGAGACATAGAACTGGAATCAGGAGTCTTTTGAAGCCTCTCAGTCCATCCTCAATGACACACCTACTCCAACAAGGCCACACCTCCTAATCGTTACCAAACATTTCCACCAACTGGAGACTGAATATTCAAACTAATAAGCCTATGAGAGCCATTTTTATTCAAAACATCACATTCCACTCCCTGGCTTCCATAGGTTCATGGCCATATCATAATGCAAAATACATTTAGTCCAACTTCAAAAGACCTCATAGTCTTTTACAATGTAATACTACAGTGTCTTCACAGTCCCAAGGCTGTGTAAACGTCTGTAAAATCAAAAAACAAATTACATATTCCTGCCAGGTATGGTGGTGCCTGCCTTCAATCCCAGCACTGAAGTGACAGAGGCAGGCCTATCACTGAGTTTGAGGACAGCCTGGTCTACAGGGAAAGTTCCAGGAAAGCCAGGGCTACATAGAGATATTGTGTCTCAAACCACCACCTCTCCAAATCATAAACTTCCAACATACAACAGCACGGAATATATATGACCATTACAAAAGGGGGGAATGAGGTATAGTGAGGAAATATTGGGCCAAAGCAGCCAAATTCTTTGCCAAATGTCACCAAAAGGAGGTCTCTAACCCACCCCATTGGTAATATTGTTCCCGTCTGAAATCCCCTGATCTGGACCTCCATCACTTACATTGCTCTCAGCAATACTGTCTTCTGAGCTCCTACTAGAATGGGAAAAAAAGACCTATTTACAGCATCACACTGTTTTCTTAGTCCAAAGTCCCAGAGTCTTCCACATTCCTCCAAAGACCCATATGGTCAAGTCTGTCACAGCAATACCCCATTCCTGGTATCAATTTCTATCTTAGTTACTTTTTGTTGCAGTGACAGAACATCAAGACCAAGGCAATGGGTAAAAGAAAGCATTTGATTTGGCTTATGACGTCCTGTTAGAACATATGATGGTAGAACAAAGGAGCAGCAGTGAGTTCACATCTAGGTCTATAACCATGAGGCAGAGAGAAAGAAAGAGACAGACAGACAGACAGAGAAAGATAGAGAGAGAGAGAGAGACAGACACAGAGAGAAGTAGGACTCGCACAAGTCATTTGAACCTCAAGCCTCCCCTCAGTGACACACTGAAAGGACCAGATCTGACACCCCTCCCCAAAGGTCATCAGCCCCAGAAACAAGGCCATAAAATGTCCTACCCAAGGAACAGCCTGGAGGTAACTACAAGAATGGGGAGGTATCTTATCTCAGGGTAGGACATCTATGCTGGGCAGCCCAGGGACCTAACACTCCTGAGGTCTACAGATAACTCGCTCAATGTTAGTTATTAGTTAACCAATCACTCTGTAACAAGCTTGCCTTTGCTGAATGTCATCCAATCATGTAACTACTAAGCTGGGAATTCCGGGTTCTTACTCAAACCCCAAATAAAAACCCTGCCATGCAGCTGCTCGGGGCTGTCCTCTCTGATCCACTGCGTTGGTGACAATGGAGAGACCACCCTTAAGCCAAAATAAAGCTCTTTGCTCTTGCGTAGTGGTCCAGCTCCTGGTGGTCTCTGGGGACCTTGAGATCTGTGCACAACAACACCTCCTTCAACAGGGCTACACCTCCTAATTTTACTTTTTTTTTTTCCGAGACAGTGTTTTTCTGTGTAGCCTTGTCTGTCCTCATCTTGCTTTGTAGACCAGGATGGCCTCAAACTCACAGAGATCCGCCTGCCTCTGCCTCCCTGAGCGCTGTGATTACAGGCATGTGCCACCACGCCCTGCCCTAATTTTTACCAAAGGTTTCAACAAACTGGGAACTGAGCATCCAAACATAAGAGCCTATGAGAGCCATTCTCCTTTATACCACCACAGGGCGGCAACTTGATATTTGTGATTTAGCATTAGGCGATTTAACTAGAACAGAGGACTCTAATTATCAACTTGCTTTGATTAGTCCAAGTCCTTCGTGTAAATCAAGTGAGGACTGCCGCGTGAATCCCAGAGGCCTCTGTTGGAGTTGCTGAAATGAAATGTTGGGTTGCATAGAGTCAGACTCGGTGCCTCACCCACACTCTCTCCTGTTCCCAAGGGGAGTTAGAAGGGCTCCCTTCAGACTCCCTTCAGGCGCTCCATGCGCCTAGAAGCTATAGACGTGAAGCCTGCCCAACAGATCGTCACGGCTGAAGAATTTGCAGAAGGCCTGCGTCTTGGAACCAGACAGGCCTGGGCTTGAGTTCTAGAACCTTCCTCTGAGCTGAGACTCCTCAGGCAAGCCATTTGATCTCTTATTAGGCATAACTCATTTGGTTGCAAGCACATTTTCTTAGAGAAATTGAAAATTGGTTTATAAACGTAAATATTCAATGGGTACACTCTCCAGGCATAAGAAACCCACATTCTAGGTTCTCCCAACACATTCTTCCAACACCAACTTGTTTATTGGTTTCTTTTGGCGGCAGCCTACAAAATTCCAACCCAAACTCACTTAAGCAAACATGGGGTTTATAGGTTCACACAACCTCAGGTAAGGCTGAATCCAGGGTCTCAAAATATCATGCTCTCTCTGCCTTTCGGAATAAGCCTGCTCTATGGGGCGGGTTAAGGACCAGAAGTCCCAGCCCTCACAGCGCCCAGAAGATGAAGGTCACAGAGTTTGAGAAGTTTCTGAGTGATTTCGTGGCCAGCCGTTGTGACTGGGAGGATGGTGTGTGTCTGATTGGCCATGCCTGGGTGTTTGTCACTTTGACCAATGGTAGGCGGGTTTACACCCTGCACAGAATGTGGTCCCCATGGGAAGAGGCTGCATGCCTCCCCCAGACCCCACTCCACCATGCTCACTGCAGTGGCTCTGCTTGGTTCCCCTCACATGTAAAACGGGGACTATTGTAAGAACACAGAACTTACTAATTCCTCTAGGACACTGCCCAAATCACAGGCAGGTGTGGCTTTCCAAATACGAAAGTGTCAGTTTAGCTAAGTTCAAGTAAATCCCCCAGCAATCCATTTCTAGTTGGACTGTGTCAAAAGGGGTTCTTGTGTGTGGCCTGGAAGAGGGATGTGAAGCAGAAGCCATTTTGTGGCAGCTCATCTGAGGGCTCGCCTTTCTTAGTGGGTATGGCAATGGTGAACCCACAGTTCCGCCTTCCCCTGATCTCCCCTCAGCCTTCCCACGGTCCCCACAGCCTCGGGTTTAGTCCACAGCTCCTGCAGGATACTGGCGCCACAGAAGGGAACAATGGACACAGACACCGGCTTGTCTGTCCTCAGGAGCTTACAAGTGACCTTCGCCTCTTTTATCTGCTTTTCCAACTGTCTTCCCTGAGGCACTAGACACAAGCTAGCAGCTTCACAGAGATTCCCAAGCAGGCCAGCATCTGTGAGAGAGGGCTGTGAAAGGTCAGGCCTATCTCTAGTTCAGTGCTCTCTCTCTCTGCCCCACTATCCCAACAAAGAGAGACAGAGAGAGAGAAAGAGAGAGAGAGAGAGAAGAGAAGAAAGAGACCTTTAAGTGGTTCTATTTCTCTTTTTAGTCCCAAACTGATAAAACAGATTTTCATTTTTTTTTTTCTAAATTCCCCACAGAATATGGGCTTCCTTTTGAACAAAATGTCGTTTTAAAAATTGTTTCAAGGCAAGTACAGAGTAAGATAAAACCCAGAGTGGACAGTCATGGCAACCCTCCAGTTAGTAAGCTAAAATAAATAAATAAATAAGGAGGGTGGAAAGCAGAACGCCTGTCATAGGCGCAGAAGAGAACGAGCTCAATAAAAGGTTGAAAATAATCATAATAAAGCAAAGGAAGAAACCCCACAGCCCGAACCACTTCTGTCTTCTCAGCCAGAAGAACAGGGACTGGGACGCACTGGTCCAGCCTCTCTTGGTACTGACCCGGCACCGGCTCACCCTTGACCAGGTCAGAGAAGCAAACAAGATGCTCAGACCAAGGGGGAAAAGACAAGTGCTTAAATCAGGCATTCTCACTCTTCAGCCTGATCAGATGCCCACAAACAATAAGGAACGCTCCCATCCCTCCACCCAATCCTGCACAGGACGTACCCTGCGCTCTAAGGGTCTTGGCTGGGACCCCAGTGGCAGCTGCCAGAGTCATGTTCTCTGGATTTCCTTCTTCCTGCCCCTTCTAGTCAGGAAGCAGTACATGCTGCTCTCTCTGGCTGAGGGAACAACAGGCTGCCTAAAAAGGGAGTATTCCCCTCCTGTCACGCGGTTTGGAGATTTAGGAGAGAGCATGAGTCCAGCCTGGATACCCTCAAAGTATCTCTCAGGACAGGAAACTCACTTGCTCTCTGAAGCCCCTTTTAGGATCCAGCTACAGATCTCTCCTGGAACCTGAGCATCTGAAATTCTACCACTAGATCCACTTATCTGGAGCCTAAGAAACAACCATGTCAATAGTTTGATACATTTCGGCCTTGTAACTGTAAGTCGAACTGTTCCCTGGAAGAATGAGAGGTTTCACTGGGGTTGGTAGGACTGTTGGAGTAGCCGTGTCTAAGACCTAAGCGATAGGGTGACAGAGGGTTACGGGTGGATGGTAGAGCTAGCTCTAGGTGCTCCCTTCATGTGAACCCAGTTGCTAGAGTGGACCTGTAGGGCAGCCATGAACCAGGAAGCCCCTGGACGTGAGAGAACACGAACGAAGACCCGTCAGCTTGACAGACTCTTGCCTCAAAACCAGGCCTCTGCCCTGTGTCTACTATTGCGTCCACAGCAGCATTGCAGAAATAGGCACCCACTCAGGACTCCTGTGCATAGAGTCCTCCAGCAGTGGGAGACGGGGTCAGGAAGCAGAATGAGAACGACCCCATAGATCTGAAGACTTGGTCACCACGGAGTGACACTATTTGAAAGTATTAGGAGATCTGGCCTCCTCGGAGGTCGTGTGTCATCGGGGTTGGGCTTCGAGGTTCCAAAAAGCCCATCCCGAGCCAGAGGCTCGGTTCATGCTGCCCACAGATCTGGAGCAGAACTCTCAGACATTCTCTAGCACCATGTGTACCTCCAAACTTAGAAGCGAGCCCCAGTTAACTGCTCTCCCTTAGAGGAGGCTGTGGTCGCCCTGTCTCTTCACAGCAACAGAACACGGCCCGAGACAGATCCTATCTTACTTCACTTTCTGTTTGCTGTGGTATCTACCTAACAAACACCAGAACCAAAAACAATTTAGGAGCCGGGTGTGGCGCTACACGCTCTAATCCCAGCACTCAGGAGACAGAGGTTGGAGGATCTCTGTGAGTTCAAGGTCAGCCTGGTCTACACAGCAACTCCAGGAGAGCCAAGGCTACACAAAGAAACCCTGTCTCAAAGAAAAAAAAAAAAAAGGTAGCTTGGAGAAGTGCTTATTTTCTCTTACAGGTCACAGTCCTTCCTGTGAATCCAGGGTAGGATCCTAGAAGCACACACTGAGGCGGGAGCCGTATAGGAATGCTACTTATTGGCTCACTCTCCCCGTCTAGTTTTCTTCTCTCACCCAGGACCGTTGATCCTAGGGGGCTGGGCCCTCCACATCAGTCATTAATCGAGAAAATGCCCAGTTTGATAAAGGTACAGGCCAGCCGGCTAGGGGTCCCATGTAAGATATCCTGCATACCAGGTGTTTACGTCATGATCTGTAACAGTAGAAAATCACAGTTGTAAAGTAGCAATGAAAATAACTCTGTGGTTGGAGTCACCGCACCATCAGATGCTGTAGGAGAGGTCACTACACCGGGAAAGTTGAGAACACCCGGGGCAGACGCAGATACATCTGTAAATAAGCTTCTCTGGCTTCAACTCGGAGTAGCCCGAGTCTGTCCCAGGAGACCCTGCAATGTTGTTTAACTCCAGGAACAGGAAAGGGGCCGGCGGGGTCCCCTCAACCCCTACCGTAACTTTCCTTGGTTTAGGGCAAATAATTAGGTTCCAGACATAAGCGCAGAGCTTGAGGCTGGAGAGAGAACTCCAGCAACGACGTTCCAGAGAGTCCGATGGCGATTCCATCGCTGGAGAGGCATCGCCGGGCATCGCTGAGGCTCTCTGGTAAGCTCGAGGCCGCTAAGAGACCACATGTGGAGGGAAGCAGACGGTTTTCCTGAGCGTAACAAAGCTGTCCTTCGGCTGCCACACACGCGTGTGCCCACTCACCGGCCATGCTCATGTGGGTGTGTGGGCACATGTACACACACACACACACACACACACATGCACACGCACACACACACACACACGCACACACACGCACGCACGCGCACACACGCGCACACACACAAGCTTTTGTGTTAGGTATGGGGCTGGAGAGACGGCTCACTGCGGAAGAGCACTTGTTGCTCTTGAGGAGGTCCTGGGTTGACTTCCAACACCACATGGTGGCTCACAGCCATCTTTAACCCCAAGGGATGAGAGGCTGCCTTTTGGCCTTCACTGACACCATGACCCCACTCATACATGTAAGCAAAACACTTACATACATGAAATACAATAAATGGATCTTAAAAAAAAACACAACCAACAGACCCTGGCCTATAACTACAACTGTCTGGGGAAGAAAGCCCTTTTTCATACTTCAGCCTAGAGGGAAAATGGGCACTTTTTGCACCATAGTTTCTAGTGAATGGGTGAATCCGCCACCCCAGAGCTGAGAGGCTCCTGCCTTGTTGGCAGAGTGTGATCCACCTGCAGCTTACCAGCAAGCCACAGCACCCCAGTTGGGAAGGCCGTTGGCCTGCAGGAGGTGACCAGGCCTCTGTCACCACGGAGGTCTTGGGTCCTGTGGGGAGCAGGCTTCTAGTGAGCACAAGATTTGCTTGACGTTTCCCTGCATGCTTACGCTTTCCACTGCCTTCTTGACCCATGTGTACATCCTACAACACGGCAATTAATTGTTCTCAGCAGCTCACCAGCGTCGGTGCGCACAGCCAGGACTACCGTAGCTTTGCTTTGCTCCTCATTTAATCAGCAGCCATCCCCCACAACAACAAAAAAGGACGAAGCCACCCAGCTGTCAGCCACCCACCCCCGCCACACACACTTGCATTCAAGTGACTGCGAGGGAGCCCAGCCAGCTCCCAGAGAAAGCGGCTCCCAAAGCTCTTCCTTTTCTCTGCCTCACAATTGACAGGCTTAGTGGGGTGGGGGGCACTGGGTCTGAGCCTGGCAGCAGGGCAGGAGGCTCCTGTTAACAGCTTGGCTTCCTGTTTATATGGGACCTGGCAAACTGTTAATTTCTCTTATGGAGGTGACAAATGGAAAACCTAGGACCTCGCTAGGGAGCTGCAGCCCAGGAATGCCCAGAAACTGTTGAAGCTGGGCCAGGAGGCTGGAAATGGGCAGTGGGGGTCCTTAGACCCACTACAGAGGATCTCTTCCCTTGGCTGTCCAAGCCCCGCCGGCTACTACGCTGCCCCCCCCCCCACACACACACACACTCTGCATCTCTGGAGGCAGGCTGTGGAGTCTGTGGGATCCTGTCCTGTGCCAGCCACAAGGAAGGCGCCCAGGTCTGGCTACCAGCAGAAACCACTGAGGGACAGAGGAGGACTCAGCTGCCCCTTTCCCACCGCCTTCTTCTGATATCCTCAAGCCTAGGTAGTGGCTCTCCATCTGCTGCACAGGAGGACACTTGTGGAAAGCCTGTCACACCTCATTACCATAGGTGGGACTGAAGCCCTTCATCATTTTTTAAAATTTTCCAAGTGATTATGACAAGCAGCATGGTGGAGAAATGATATAAAGTGGGTTGCTATTGTTCATTTTACTACCGTTATTTAGTAGGACATGCTAGATTGTTTCAAAGGCCTGTTGGGTGGTGAGTGAAGGCGAGGGATGAGATGAGGAGGGAAGGAATCCCCAGTTGGAGTCCCTGCTAGGTTGAATGGCCAGGATCTCCTCACTAACCTGGAGGTGTGGGGAAGCAGTCCTGAGATGTGGAACTTGCAATCCTAAATCTGGTCAAGCCCATCACCCCACCAGGCCCACAGCAATCCAGTCTGCCCTCAGCCGGGGTTCCTAGGACCACAGAGCTTCCTGGAGGCAGGGACAGGGGCCTTATCCCCTGCTATCTCACCATCTAGTTCCAAATCAACTGCCTGCTGCTATCTTTGTAGGAATGCCATCGGCTTCCCAGCCTGGAGAAGGACAGAGAGGCACAGCTTCATGGCTGTGCGGAGCCTCGGGAGAGCGCCTGCAAGGGTATGGACACAGGACACTGTGGCTGCAAACACCTTAGAGCTGTGTTTGCCGGATACAGCGATGGCTAAATATCCCTGTACACATAATCTTATCATTAAAGGAACTGAACTATTTTGGAAGTTTTGACCACTATAAAAGGAAAATCAGGACTTTCTTTTTCTTTTCTTTTTTTTCAGTTTCATGTGCAGGAAGTAAAAGAAGGCTCTGTGTGAGCATGGCCATGCTCTGTCTTCCTGAGGGTTCTTGAGGCCTGACAGCTGGCTCCTCCAAAAGACCATCCTTCTCCATCAGTCTTCAGCCTGGCCACCCCAGGCCACTGAAAACCCCTACGGATGTGTCAAAGTCCACCCTTTATATTGCCTTTATTATGTTTAGGTACGTTCCTTGAATCCCTGATCTCTCCAAGACTTTAAACGTGAATGGGTGTTGGATTTTGTCAAATGCTTTTTCAGCATCTAAGGAGATGATCACGTGGTTTTTCTCTTCAGTTTGTTTATATGGTGGATTACATTGATGGATTTCCGTATATTGAACCACCCTTGCATGCCTGGGGTGAAGCCTACTTGGTCGTGGTAGATGATATCTTTGATGTGTTCTTGGATTCGGTTTGCCAGTATTTTATTGAGTATTTTTGCATCAATGTTCATAAGAGAGATCTGAAATTCTCTTTCTTTGTTGGGTCTTTGTGAGGTTTAGGTACCAAGGTGACTGTGGCTTCGTAGAATGAGTTTGGTAATGTTCCTTCTGTTTCTATTTTGTGGAATAGTTTGAGGAGTATTGGAGTTAGCTCTTCTTTGAAGGTCTGGTAGAATTCTGCACTGAAACCATCCGGCCCAGGGCTTTTTTTGGAGGGGAGACTGTGAATGACTGCTTCAATTTCCTCCTACTTCCTGAAGTGATTAGATGAAGTCTGGACCTCTCCTTTCCTAGAAGTTTCCAAAGCAAGCAGAATCTTTCCAGCAATGCCAAATGTGCCTCTCTGATCCCTTTTGGATGTTAGCAAGTAATTAAATCGGTTCTTTCCTGGTGAGTTCTCTGTCCACCCGCCTCAGTCCCCTGCTTCCTGAAACTGTCTGAAAATGGGTGGCCATTGCCTGTCCACCTGCTCATCACCACATCCCATCACTGGGTCCATGTGTACCTAGTATGTGCTACTGTGTGTATGGGACGGACACCTAGTCAGCAAAAGGCCCCAGAAGGCTGCACTGCTTTCAGAAGCTGACAGGGTGGATGGGTGATGGCTCTCAAGGGGCTTCTCTCACATGGCTGCTGCGCTGGGGCAAGTCTCTCCAGCATTCCCACCTGTGCTGTCGTCTCTACTATATTTGCAACGTGGTGGTTCCCTGATCAGGCTGAACCTGGAGTCTGCTACCTGGGTCTGGCTGTGAGGCCATATCTTGCCAGGCCTTGGTTTTCCTTCAGAAAAGTCACCTGGTGATCTCAACTAAGCCCACCGAGGGGCTCCACTCCTGTTTAAGCAGTCGGTGCCCAACATGTCATAATGGTGGCCATTTTGCCAATTGTCCTTCTGGTGAAGAAGGGTAGTCATCTCTAGATGAGGCCACCTGATTTGTACGACTCCTACAGGCTGAAGTTTGCCTGTATCTGAGTTTGGTTCCTCTGTGCTGTGCTTTGATTGTGCCTCAAAAAGGCCAGCCACAGGCAAGTTCTGCAAAGGTTGGTTTTCACTGAGACGCTGGGCTTGTCCAGGGCTAAGAGTGAATATCTGACATTCACACAGCCCAGTGCTTGATCCTCGGTGAAGCAGCTGAGGAGGAAGGCTGAGTTTAGGCCCTGTAAGCAACCTGAGGCTGTTAAGACAGTAATGCAAAAGATCCGGATGTTACCTCACCCCTGCAGAAGTGCATATCTGTAAGAAGACATTATGGCTTTTGCTTTTAAAAGCCCATCTACCCTGGTAGTTGGGCCTCAGTCTCAAATCCAACTAAGAAGACTGGTCGGATGCAGATTGAAGAAAATTTAGCTAATCAGAACTCTGGGCAGTAGTGGCTCACATCTTTACCCAACACTTGCGAGGCACAGGCAGGAAGATCTCTGAGTTTGAGGCCAGCCTGGTGTACAAAGTGAATTCCAAGACAGCCAGAACTACGCAGAGAAACCCTATCTGAAAAGGAAAAAAAAAAGCAAAATTTATAAAGTTTGGGTGGTCTTCTGATGTTTTTTGAATGCCAAAACACTCGGCACTGCAAACAGATTGCTACCCTCTACAGTCTGTTTAGTGTGCTTAACGGGTTTTGTTACTCTAGATACCTCTGTGTGCTTCTTGTCAGGGTCTTGACACCAGCAGTTCTGTCGTGAGCACTTTCTCAGTTTGCCAGGATGGCTAAGATAATTCTTGGCACTGGTTGAGCAACACATTAGAAAGTGGCAAAACCCCAAATTAACCATCCCATTGCCCAGTGCCCATGAGAGCAGACTGGAGAGTCCCTGATGGGAGAGGGGGGGTCCTACTAGCAGACCTTCCGGCCCTGAGCCCTGTCTGCTCTGTGAGCCTCGGAGCAAGGAGACAGGCAGGGACGACCCCAGCCAGACCCGGGAAGCAGGCATCCGTATCTCACTAGACCTTACCTCCTTAGTGGTGAGCTGAGTCTGCAGAGACAAACCGAACAAGGACCACGAAGGAGCTGTCAGTGGGCCGACCTCTGTTGCAGCTCTCCACAGCCACTCCTCTTTTCACTAGAAAGGGGACTGTCTGGGCCGTCTCTCGGGTCCTACTGACAGTTTAGTACCTTTGTTAGAAAATGTGCAGAATGCTTGTTTGCCTCTGCCTCCAAGCCAGCACGCCTGCCATGCATGTACGTTAGCTTTTCTGTTACCCTGGAAAAGCCTGCACGGGTGATCAAGGAGCCAAGCTATCCTGTTTTCTACAAGGAACTCTAAATTCCTCCTGCTACCCTGAACAAAATAGCCGTATTCCCATCCACACTCCCCGTTACCTGTTAGAGGCTGAAACCTGCCTACAGACCTCTGCTTCAGTGCCTTGGGGCTTCAGGCTTCCCCACCCCCGCTCGCTCACTCTCCCATCTCTGAGAGTGCCGCGGTCCTGGACTCTGTGTCCTGGTATAAAGGCATTTTGATGAGGACGAGAGGCCCTCTGCCACATAGCACTTGGAAAAGGAGTCCAGTCGTTAAACGCTTCGCTTCATGCAAGTTGTCAGCAAACAGCCGGAAGCCCAGCCCCCACGTGTCAGCCATGCCTCATTCCGGTCTTGATAGTCCTGCCTTCTCCCAGCCACCCAAGTCCTGTCCTTCCACGACTAAGCCCCAGCTCCAGGCCCCATCATCCACTCCTTTCAAATGGATTTATTGAATGCCTCCTTGGTAAGTTTCAACTCCAGGACAAAAGGGTTGAGGCGCCTAGTCAACCATATGGAAGCAAACTCTGGGCTCTCAGCGTCTCTCTGGCCTTACCTGTTACAGAGTACGGCTGACAAGCGCGCTCTGCCTTGAACTCTCCAGCCCAGCCTCTGGGCTGCCCTTCCACCAGAGGCTCTTCCCTATATAATCCAGACATTTTGGTTACAGGCCTCTTTTCTCCTGGCTACTGCAGCTGGTTCCCTCAGTGCCCCACATGGCCCAGCTCGGTCTAGCCAGACCTCTCTGAACTCAGATGTCCCTGCCTCTGGCTATGCTCTCCCTTTCTTCTGCACTAAACTTTCTCCTCCACCACACCCAGCAGTCCTGTCCTGCCTTGTCCTTTTGATGTCCTTTTCTGATTCACTCCTGACGCTCAGGGATGGGCTAGGAACGGAGGTGCAGAGATGAACCCCACACTCCTTATCAGCAAGGGGCTGCTGGTCTCAGAAGCCTCCTCTGGCCACTCCAACCTACAAGGCTCAACAACTAGTGGGCACCAGGCCACACAGGATTGGCCTTCATTAATAAGACCCCCGACTCAGGGGAGTTAACGGGGCTACGGAGGTTACAAGCATTGTCGAAGTCATAGTCAGCTCGTTGTAAGCGCTCTTGCCGTATGTGGACTGGTCTTATTTCCACAACCAATCTCCAAATCCCCGGGGACCACAACACATTAGCTTTCCTACCCAAAGCCTTCCGTCAACTCTCAGGTCCCAAAGACACCTCCACAAGGCTCATTCAGTACCTGTGGCTCCTCCCAGCACTCAGACCCCTCCTTCCTCCCAGGGGCTGGGCTCACTTCCTTTCTCCCAGCTTCTCATTCCTATATAAAACTGCCTTTGACTCCTGGCTGGCTTGCTCTTGGCCTATTTGCCTTCTTGATTCTCTATGTATCTCTCTCTGTCTCTCTCTCTGCCTCTGTCTCTCTCAATGTTTCCCCTGGTCCTTGGTTCCTCTCTTGATTTGCTTGCCCTCCCCTCTTCCTCTCTTCCTCTCCCTGTCTTTTCTCTCATGCTCCAGTTCAGATGCCTCTGCCTGAATTCTCCCTCTTCTCTCTTCTCTCATGGTCCAGTTCCAGATGCCTCATATCTACAAAAATAAATACTTTGGAGCGGTTGTATTCTCATTTTCCTTCATCAACACCTTTGCGTACACTGTGACTCACTGACTATTCTCCCCCGCCCTGCCCTGTGGTCCTAGATTTTTCTTTTGTCACCTCCACACAATTAGCCTCTCTCGTGGGGCTGACATTGGGACCCTGGCGTGGCTATGCCTATGTTAATAACACCCATTCACTCGGGGCTTCTTATGAAGAATGAAGTCATCTTGATCTTTTCCAGTGAGGTTTTGAAGAACCGAATCCCCACCCCCGCCTCCACCCCTCCACTCCTGGGAGGCTCTTGTCTTGCCAGGGGATGGCAGTGTAACTGGTGTAACTGTGTCGGAAGCTCCTGGGTCAGGATCTTTGGCCAAGGAGGCAGATCTGGGCAGCGCACAGCTGAAAGCAGCTGTTGGTCTATAAACAGCTCTCATCTGGAATGGCATATTCGGGAATGGACCCAGGGCCACCAGGTGTCTGTCTGTCTTTTGACAGCCCTGCCCCTGCCCGGAAGGGGTGGTGACATAGCTTAAGAAGCAGGAGTGGAGGACTCTCCTGGGGACACGGGGACTTTGGGAGGCTAATCAGCAGCTTTTTGTTGATTTACGTGCTTTTTGTGAACATATTAAGTGATTCCTTGAGCTCTCTCCCCAGAGCTAGCCCCACACCTACAGAGGTGAGAGAGGAACCTCAGAGCTTTGGGCTGGAAAAACAAAGACACAAGTTCTCAGGGTAGAGAAAATGGTAACCACGCATACACAAAAAATCAATGTAGTGGGAAGGCAGACAAAAAACAAATAATCAGATGTTAGCAAGAAAACAGTGACTAGCTTCCTAAAGGTCCAGGGACCTGCTCACAGGCCTCAAGGATCAGGATGGGATTTTTGGCATCAAGGAATGGAGTGAGCCCCCACTCACTGGCCTCAAGGATTAGGATGGGTTTTTTGGCATCAGGGAATGGAATGAGCCTCTGTTCATTGGCCTTAAGGATTAGTGGGGCTTTGTGGGCATCAGGGAATGGAACGAGCCTCTGCTTATTGACCTTGAGGATCAGTGGGGGCTTTGTGGGCATCAGGGAATGGAGAGCCCAGCAATCTGAAGCACATTCACAGACCACCTACAAGCCCCAGACTACCGGACGACCAAGAGCAGGGAGACAGCGGTTCGCAAGGACCACACAGCCTTCCGGGCTGAATGTAGTGATGTACTGGGGCCTCATAAGCCCTGACTGAATGCGTGTTGTTGATGTGGGCACAGCCATGTCAGGACCACAGTGTCAGCCCCATGGAAGAGGCAAAGACTTCTCCAGGTGAGGCTGGGAAGGATGGCAAGTCCTGCCTCAGGTCTGAGCTTGAACATTGACAGCGTGTGTGGAAACGTCCACGGCAGCTTTGTCTCCCTGAATGTTTACAGCCTGACAATGCTTCCTGCAGACTGCTCTCACCAAGAAGGGCCGCCCCTGCCTCCTTGTTTAACTGTAGGCAATGCCCCTGCCTCCTTGTTTAACTGTAGGCAATGCCC
>NW_026596109.1:22452277-22466828 GCF_907164565.1 Psammomys obesus | reverse complement strand
ACTGTAGGCAATGCCCCTGCCTCCTTGTTTAACTGTAGGCAATGCCCTGCCTCCTTGTTTAACTGTAGGCAATGTCCTGCCTCCTTGTTTAACTGTAGGCAATGCCCTGCCTCCTTGTTTGTCTGTGCCCAACAACCCACCTCTCTGCTCAGCATGTAATAAACACGTACATTTCTGGGTGGCTGTGGCTTCTCCACCACAGAGCCTGCCGAAGGCACCCTAGCATGGCAAACATGGCGCAGGCAGGCCTTGCCCTTCTCCCCCATTCCCTCTGCCTCACTAAAAACCATTGAATCACATTCCTGAAGCTAGCCACTTCCTCCTCCTGAGACTGACCATCAAGGTCCAGCTATCAGAGTATTAAAGTCCAGCAATCAAAAGCCCCCTTCGGCTGCCCTAATTAACATGTCCAATCAAAATTAAATACCTCATCCTAACACAAGATTTCCCCTTGTACCTTTATAAACTGCCATTTTCCTATGTGCCATGTCTGTCTCCTCTCTATCCAGAGACAGTCCTTTGTCCTCTAGAAAGAATACCCCTTCCCCTTCTCCCTCCTCTGTCTTCTGTCCTGTCTCTTCTTACCTGCCCAGTGTCTCTCTGGAGCAAATAAATCTCCTCTGTACTGAGAACTTGGTCTTGGGACTCCTGAGCCAATAGCAATTGTTTCTCCCAGACCACCGAATCCCAGCATTTCAGTGTCTATATATCCTTCCTTCAGTCCCGAGAAACCCGTATGTCAGTCCCTGCAGCCGTGCAAGGACACACAGCCCAAGTCTTTAATCTCAGCACTCTAGAGAGAGAGGCAGACAGAGCTCTGCAAGTTTGAACTTAAAGGCAGCCAGGTCTACATATTGAGTTCAAGGCCTTCAAGGCCGGCCAGGGCTACAAAGTGAGATCATGTCTCAAAAGACAAACAAACAAACAAAAACCAGAACCAAAAACAAAACAAAGGAAAACATAAGCGAAGAAAAGCCACCTGGGATTTTCTTACACGCTTTGCTCCTCCAGGACCAGGAAGGTACCACCCTCTACCCATCTGTCTTCATACTTCATTACAGATCCTCCAGGCTGCTGTTGGCCTCCCTCCATCTGAAAACTAGCAGAGTGAGTAACTGTCACCCTTAAAGTCTGTTCTCCTTCTATTGGGACTGGGAAGAATCCTGAAGGTGAGGAGAAAAGATCCCAGTCCTGGAACACCACTAAATGTTGTCCCTTCCAGAGGTGGTCCTCTCTTCCTTCCCCACCTTGCATATGCCCTTAGCAAGAAGCTAAGTGAGTTCACTCAGCTTGAAACGGCACGGAAAAGGCTCGACAAAACGGAGAGAGCAACGGAGAGAGCTAGCAGTCTGCAGGAGTGTGAGGGCAGAATCCGCCGTTGGCCTGGATTCTTCCAGACTAAGGTGCCTACATGGCCTCAAAGTGTAGGCAAAAGAAAAATGACATGTGCGCCTAAATAAGATGCGCCGGTGCATTTCCTGGTAAAATAAAGGTGTTGTTTGGCTGGTCCTTTGTGAAAACAGTGACAGAGGGTAAGAGATGGCTGGCTGCCTTGGCTGGGCCTTACAGGACCAACAGAAAACCTTACAGATGCCATGGCCGTTACTCTGAGATGTTCCACAGAGGCCTCTGGTTTTCCTCCTGTCCCGAAGACAACACTGAGCTCTGTCAAACTTTCCCACTGCTTCTACTGAGTGTCCTTCCCCTTCTGATGGCTCCATTTCTTTGCCCTCTTACAGGCACTTAATAGGCACTGATCCTCCATCAGGTCTACTGATGTAGACACATAGTAGGTACACAGGGGTACAGTCTTCCAGGCTCCTTCAGCAGAGGGCCAGAGTCAGTTTTCCCTGAGATTTCAGAATTTGTCAGCGATGCTCACTCAGTGCTTTCTAACAACCTACGCCCCTACCGTCACCACCACACACACCCAGATACACAGCTCTGTCTAGAGATGCAGATTCAACATGTACAAAAACAGCAGCAGCCCAAATCAGGGCTCCGTTTGTAATTCTACTGAAAGTATTTTTTTTTTTTTTTATGATGACAAATGTTACTATCTCTTGAATTTCAAGCTAAATGTCAAATGCAGATGTGGAGTCTCTGCTGTTTTCATGTTAGCCAGCCCCTCCCACTGCCATTGAAACTCTGACTGGGAACGGGCTGATCCCAAGATGAGTTGGCAAACCCTGCCTGCTCACCCTCCCAAAGCCAGGGCACACACAGGACCCCTCCGTTCACTCAGCCCTGTTCCCAGCCTTAGCCTCTTCAAGAGCTGGGAGTGGCTGTAGGCTCCTTGAGGACCAGGAGGAAGAATGCCAGGTGAGGTCCATTTGGTAATCCTCAGGGAAGCAAGGGACATCACTCCAGCCTCCTATTCATTTGCAAAGCCACAGGAGGCCCAGGCTCTCCCTCAGCTCTGGGATGAGCTACCACTAAGGAACTCAGCCAGGCCCCAAGGCCAGCATGGGGTGCTGAGGCGAGAATATGGCTGCATAATCAGCCTCCCTTCTCTGACTCAAAAAGAAGAAAGGCGTGGTTTAAGCAAGCCCCGCCCCCCGTCCTGCCCCTTTCAGCAGACCCCTGTGGCAGAAGCCCACTCTTCTCTGAGGTCCTGCCACCTGGCCCTCACACAGAGTGTGTGTATTGGGAAACCCCATCCCTAAGCCCATCGTCAGTGAGCTAGTGACAGCAGCCACGTCAACACCAGCCACCGAAACGTTTCCACTGTTGCCACGAGTCAAGTATTCTCCTGCCAGTGCCCTCTCTTCCGACTCTCTTTTCCCTTCTACTATCACTCAGAAGCAGCATCTGTATGCCCTTCCACCTCCCCGTGTCCCTCCCCCTGCCAATAAACTTCTCACGACTTCTATTGCGGGGTCTGACCTCTTTATGTCACACCTTGGCTTCTACTTGGTTGGATATCCTGGTGCCTGTGGGCTTCCCCATCATGGGTCTAAGCAACACCAGGGCCCTATCCCTTGTCCCTGGGCCACCTGCAACAGATTTCCTTTCTACCTTACCAACCACTGGGCACTGACACCAGCAATTAGCAAGTTCTCGGTGGTCAGAATAAATGCCTACCTGAATCTGAGCAAGTGGCCACTGAGTACTGGCACCCCTCTGGTATTCTTGGAGACACGGGGACCCTCAGGCACAGTCCTTAAGGCTACAGTTGACCCTCTATTTTGACTCGTACATTTCCTTTGGGTGAGGCTGCAGGTTTTGGGGGGCATGGTTTTTTTGTTTTGTTTTGTTTTTTCCTTCTGCCTTCATCTGAAAGTCCTGGATCCAGGTTCTCCTTTGGGGTGTCTTGGAGAACCTCCAGCTCTACACCTAGTGCCTCTGATCTACTCTTTTTATCTCTCCCTAAATCTAAACTCATGCATTATGTAGATGACCTTCTCTGCAGTTCATTTCTACCAATCGGCCAACTGTCACCTCTGCTCTCCTAAACTTCCTGTCCAGCCGGGGCTTCAGAGTCTCGCTGTCTAAGGTCCAACTGTCCACCCCTCGGGTCACCTACGTGGGTTAGGGTATAAAACATCTAATCCACTCCCTCAAAGTCTCCTCTACCAAAGAGAGGATTTTGATCATTTCTAGGAATGGGTGGCTTCTTATGCTCCCGAATCCCCTCCTTTTCCTTCCTTGCCCAGCCCCTGGATGAAGCAGCCCTTGGCTCCTCACACGAACCCCTTCTCATACCCATTACCAAGCCATTTCAGAAGCTCCAACAGGCTCATCTTCAGGCCCAGAAATACACCTCCCAGAACTAACCCATCCCTCTTTCTCTATGCAACAGAAAAAGAGGGATACGTCCTCAGGCTCCTAGGCCACCAACTGGAACCTTCCTTTGCACCCACGCATACCTCTCAAAAAACCCTGACCACCCAGAGACTCAGACCCTGTATACCTGCTCTAGCAGCTTCTGAGCTCCTCATTTGTGAACCCAAAAAACTAACTTTTGGGTCACCTACCACTATCTTCTCCTCCCACAACCTGCCCCACCTCTTAACATATACAGACTTACAAACTCTACCTCCCTCCTGGGCTCTCTCCAGGTGGCACTAGTAGAAGATGCCATGCCTACTTTCCACTCATGCCCACCTCTCAACATCTCAAATCTTCTTTCCTGACCAAAAACAAACTATTTCCTATCTCATTCTTGCACTGAAATCTTAGAGGAACTACTGTCCCACCCCTCACACTTCCAGAAGGGCACATTGCCTCAGGCCATGATGCACTTCCCTTGACCTCATGTTCCTAGCCCATCCTGTCCAGGCTCAGAGCTCCTTCCTTCTCTCCTGCTACACTGAGAGAAGCTCCTTTTTATACGAGGAGCCCAAAGAGCAAGCCATGCCATAGTGTCAGATGCCAAGGTGGTTGAGGCACACCCCCCCCCACACACACACACACCACTAATTAACAGGCTGAACCAATAGCTCTTACTGTGTGCCTCAATTGGCACAAGGACAATCCCTAAATGTCTATACAGACTCCAAATATCCTGTCCCACACTGTCATCTGGAAAGAGTGTATACTACTTATTGTAAAATGAATTAATTATTCTGTATATATTAGTTAATACAGGAGATTGTTACAGCAACAGTTTTCTTTAACCAGCTAGTTCCCTAATGATTGATACAGAGAGACTATGATTTATTATTAAGCTGTAGGTACTATGCTGGGTAGAATTTGAGCTATTCTATTCAATCACTTGCAATCTGATGGCTCCTGAGTGGCTTCTGTATCAGTTTATCCTTATGACACACTTCCCTTGATCTCATGTTCCTAGCCCATCCTGTCCAGGCTCAGAGCTCCTTCCTTCTCTCCTGCTCCATCTCCTTCTCCTCTCTTTCCTCACCTCATCAGCCTCTCAACCCCCAGCCCAGGAACCTAAACCCTACTTACCTCTCTTCTGCCCAGTCACAGTCTTCAGCATCTTTATTAACCAATCAGAGATAATTGGGAAACATTCCTTAAATCACATGGATACAGGGGATGGTTTAACATTCACAACAATGCCCATGGCAAGGAAGTAACCAGATCTCAGGGCACTGAAACCAGCATCTGACAACACAAGACCTTTCTCCAACAATCTAAAACAAAAGGAGGATCCGTAACCAACTCAAACCAAATTATGGCCGTGCTACAAACCTCCCATCTCCCTGCTGCTAAAGAAATTGTCCATGTTGGTCCCACCAGGCCAATAATTCCATCATCTCTAAGGGAAATAAACGAGCCAATGAGGCAGCTAGAGCTCTGGCCCTTGGAGGCGGAGGCCTGTTTCACCCACCACAGGACATCCTTACACTACAATCCACTGACACTCATCAAATTCTGTCCTATTTACACCAGCTCTTTCATCCTAACAGCCAAGGCTGTTAAAACTCGCCTGCAGTCCATCCCTGAGGATTTGTGTATCTTAAGGTTATTACTGCCTCTTATAAAATCTGTTGAATGTCAGACTCGAGCTCCAGATATCACAGCCCTACTTTTCCTACCCACCAGGCCAGAGGCTGTCTCTCCAGAATCAACTGGCAACTTGACTTTAGCCACATGCCCACAGTCAAATGGGTTAGGTTCCTCCTGGTCTTGGCAGACACCTTTTCAGGGCTGGTGAAGGCATTCCCCACCACCAGCAAAAGGGCTCATACAGTCTCTGACCTCCTCCTCCTCCTGGAGAGCATTGCCCCACTTTGGAATCCCCACCTCCCTCCAGTCAGACAATGGTCCTAAATTTACCTCCCAGATTTCCCAAACCCTAGCCAAAGCTCTCAAAATCTCTTGGCATTTTCATATTCCATACCATCTCAAGTCCTCAAGAAAGAGCAAACTAATCATTCCTTTAAAAACACCTTGTCAAACTGTCACAAAAACATCACCTCAACTGGGTAAAGCTTGTTCCGCTCGCCCTTTTCAGGCTACGGTCTCTCCTCAAGTAACCTCTTTCTATCTCACCATTTGAGCTCATGTATGGATGACTGGTCCGACCCCCTGTCATTCACCTAAACTCTTGTTTATCCCTGATCACCTACTCACTCCCCTTCTCTGCCATCTTCCCTCACTCCTATGGAGGTTTACTGACACTACTTACCCAGGCCACACACCAACTCCTGTCTGTCCCCAATCAACATTAGTGATCAGGTCCTTCTTTCCCTCTGGACCAATGTCTCTCATGCCTTCCTCCTAAATGTCAGGGTCCCTTCAAGATAATTCTTGTAACTCTCCCAGCTGCCAACCTCGAGGAGCTTCCTTATTGGATTCACCTACTCCACCTCAAGAAACTTCCCTTCCTCTGTATGGACCCCGACAGGGCCCTGCTCCCTTAGGTTTCAGAGGATGAGGAGATCAGCCACCTTGTCCCAGGTCCCAGAAGAACAAGGCTTCACTCTAGCAGCCGGGCCTGACTCTACTGGATTGGACATGAACTTTTCCTCCTTTCTCTCCTGTCTGCTTTCTGCTTCTGTCCAGAGTAGCTCTTACATATGCAAATTTGAGGTTCAAGAAACCCTCACTTATAGCAAACAGTCCCTCCAAATAGGCTTGGGAAATGGTTCTGTAGCAGGCTTCTATCCTTCTATATCCACCTAATGCCACTCCTCCTCCTTCATTTATTGGTCTTTCTGCCAGCTTCCTCCACGACCAGACAGAAGGCTATTGTAAAGAATGCCCAGATAGAGATGGAGGCTGTCCATCCTGGTCTGGCCAGTACCATTTGCTGAGTGTGCCTCCCTCCTCTCTTGACAAGATGGGGTCCTTTACCTCTTTATCATGGCCCATGGGATCTCGGGTGGGAAAGATCCAGAGAAAATAATCCTGATTACTCAACCCCTGGAGATAGGGGAGGTAGGAGAGGTGATTCAGCATTCCTCCAAGGTCATAACCTCTTTAATATTCCCTCTCCTAAACAATACAGACCCATCATTTTATCTCCTGCTTCAGACTCTGACCTCAGCCCATGGATTCCTTAATGTCCCCCAACCTGGCTGCTTTGGAGATTGCTGGATATGTTCCTCTTGGGACTACCTCACAACTGCCACTTGAAGCTTCTCTCGTAACCTTGTCAAATATCCTTACAACTGCCCCAAGACCTCCCTCCCTTTTTCATATCATCCTCTTTGGCGTGGCAAACTGCTTTAAGGCCTCTGGAACATTTTTTGTAAGGGTGTTAAATTTCTTGGGCTGCAACAAAACCTTAACCCTCAGGACCCCACCTCAGCCCTAGTGCCCTACTGTCCATAATACCTCAATTCTTTATGGTACGCAAGTCTACCATTGCTACCTGCTGGTTGATCAGGAGTTTGCACACTAGTATTTCTCTTTCCCACGTTGGGGGTAGTACATGAAGAAGAACCCCTACCAATTACAGTTGTGGTCTGAACTGTTGCTCAAGGTAATAAGAGGGTGGGTCAAATCTGGTCCCTTATGGAGGAATAAATGTGGGTATCACCACCAGGACAGCAGGACTAATTACCTCCCTGACCTTGTATCATCAGTTTTCTTCCCAGTTCACCCAGGACCTCTAACAGGTAGCATACTCACCCTTCAAGGACAATTGATTCCTTGGCAACAGTAGTACTCCAAAACTGACAGGGATGAGATCTTCTTCCAGCCGCAAACGGGTGTCCTTTGCTGCTTCTTCCAACTGCTGTTTCTGTGCCAACCGATCAGGAAGAGTAAAAATAAACAAAATCCAACAACCGCAAACCAACCTCCCAAGATATAAGGAACAACTCGGTGTCTCCAGATGGGCCGTTAAGAACCCCGTATGGAATTGTACTCTACCATTCTTATTTCTGGGCTCTTACTGACCGTTAACTGAAGAGCCAGAGACTCACAGCTATCAAATGTGCCCTGATGGTAAGGATCAGTAGTGCCCCAAATTGTCAACAACCCCAGAAGCACGAAGCCATCTAACAAGCACAGCACCCCCATACCAATCTCACCAGTCATACATAAATATTTTCCCACCTTTTATAATGAATAAGAGAAAAAAATGTTGAAAAAATCCCATTCCTAAGCCCACTCTCAGTAAACTACTAATAGCAACAGTATCATCATCAGCTGCCAAAATGGTACACATTTCCACTATCTCCAGGAGTCAAGTAATTTCCCTATACATATGCACTCTACTCCTTTATAAAAGCCTAGTGCCTTCTCTTCCTATCTTCCCTTCCTCCATTACTCAGAGGCAGCCTCTGTTACCTCTCCTCCCAGATAACCCTCTCACGTGAGATCTGCTGCATACTGTGGCCTCTTTGCAGCACATCTTGGCTCCACCCACCAAGGCACTTTTGCAGACAAATTCTAACAGAGTGACCTTCAATGACAGCTAGGACTTGTGCCTCATTGTGGGAAAACTCAACTGGCTAGAAAGCCTGGGCTCAGATAGTCACCCCACCCAGCCCTACAGCTGAAAAACAGAAGGCTAATCCCCAGCTCTGTGCCCCAGAGCTCAGGCTGCCAATGGGCAGTCTTGTAAGGACAGAACTAGGAGAAACTTTCGTTGGCACCTGAGGCAGAGGACCACACTGCAGCCAGGGTTTGCTACGTTGTAGGTTCTTCTTGCTGCCACCCTCCTCCTTCCTTTCTCTACCCTTTCAACCCCCTAACACTAGATATAAGAGAAAAAACGAGAGAGAGTAAAGTCAGGGGTGGGAAAGGGACGGAGTTAGACTACTTCCGGCTGATTAGGGACATTGAGCTTCTTGGGGCAAGTTTGCTTTTTGCCATCAGGATATCGAATTTCTTGTTGTTGTTTCTTCTTTGATCTCGACTACTTAACAAACTGCAACCAACAACCCAACCTGCCTCTTGGGGCCCTAGCATTTATATATGTCACCAGAATTTCAGACATCACACGATCATAGAAATTATCTACAGCTGGCAAAATCATGCCTCTGTTAGAGCACAAGGCAAATCATAGTCAGCTGCTATGAAGCAGCCTCTTATTTCCACCCCTTTGATTAAAACAAAAACACATTCTTATAATATTTCTGTGTTTTTAAAGAAACCAAAATTCCAAAATTCTCCCTTTACCACACTGCTTTTAGCAGCCCTTGGCACAGAAGTATTCATACTAGGCTGTTCCAGAAGACAGTATACTGCTTGCAGGTTCACAGAGTCGTAACATGAAGGCAAGAAGGGACATTTTTTAAAAAACAAAACAAAGAAGAAAAAAAAAATCTCGTGTGGAAGCTGTAGTGTGTCACAGAGTGTCCCACAGTATATCCCTCTGTCTACACACCTTCACTTGCAAATATTCATTGCAATGACTCATTGGTCTGGCTCAGGTTGTTGTGCCCAATTCACGAGACCCCCAAAAGACCACCACCAGGAGTTCAGTCCATTGCAAAACACACGAGGATCTTTTTATTACAAACTGCAGCGTGGGCTCACACCCCCACAGCCGAAGCAGTGAGAGCCAAGAGCCCTGTGCTCAGGTTAGTTGGGTGATTTAAAGATTCCAGTCCCTCCCAGCATACCCAAAGCAGGGAGATTTCTGCCTGGCAAGCATCTATTGGTCGAAACACAAAAGGGAATATTGCATTCTGAATTGATTAGCTATAGGAAGGCCCCCAAACCATTAATGGTCTGCCTTCCCTTCCTAGGAAGAGGGGCTGTTTTCCTAGCAACTGTATCTCTAGTGGGCAGGGAAGAATGCAGTAAGGCTAGTTCTTCCCCTCAGGGCATTGAGGCTAGTTCTTCCCTGAAGGTGGCTGGACATGTCTCCACCTAGCTGGCCTTAGTTCAGGCTTGTGCTTTAAACTTTAAAATAATACCCCCTGATTTTTAATCCTTTGATCTCTCAAGGTCTCTGGCTGCTACGACACTATCAATATTGGATCCTCACTGGGACTCCTCCTGATTATCCTGTTGTTGCCCTGTGTCTTGGAGATCCTGCAGCTTTGGTTCTGGAGGACCGGCCCCTTCACATGCTCAAGCAGTTCACTGATGGGGTAGATGTTGGGGTGGGCCAACTCACAGCCCTGGATCTGGGCCTGGGTGGTAGCTGAGCTGGTCAGCCTGCCAGCTCCCCTTATCCATACTAAAGTGAGCTCTCCAATACTGCTTAGGTTAGGCCAGCCACTGCCACCACTGGCAGGAGGCAGGGTCAGCTCTCCCACTCTCATGCCCTCAGGGCCAACTCACCCCAACCCTTGCCCCCAGAGCCAGCTCTACTGTGCTTCCCAGTTGAGGAGCCAGGGCACTCTTCCAAGGCTGCAGCCTTGGAGGGGATGGGCCAGCTCTCCTGTGTTCACACCTTCAGGACTAGCTCAGCTGTGCCCCCTCCACTAGGGCCAGCTCTACTGCGCTGCCCAGGTGAGGTGCAAGGCCTGCTCTCCTGCCAACGAGGGGCAGAGACAGCACTCCCACTCTCATGACCTTGGAGCCAGCTCTCCCAACTACCATGATGAGCGGAGGGGCATCACCTTGCTCCCATGCAACCTCACTGAGCAGACATGTGGCTAAGGCAGGGAGAGCGCTCCCATGCTCCCACACTCTTGCCCTCAGGGCGGCTCACCTGAATCCCCACCACCAGGGCCAGCTCCACTGTGCTGCCTGGGTGAGGCACAAGAAGGGACGTTTTGTGGAGATTCTCCAAGTCCCGTCTTTTCTGGGCCATGGTTTGTTTGATCTGTACAAGGAAAGGATTGGCCTGTTTGCTTGGGTCTGAAACCTTTGTGCACATGAGAACACTTGGGGATACACAATGCTCTGAGCTATGACTGTGACATCTGTGACGACTTCAGAGTAATCTGTGGGGCAGGTGGGAGGGGACTCAATAAGGAATGGTTGATAACGCAGCAGGACTGGTCAACGGTGAAAAACTGTTTCAGCAGATGGCGAGGGTGGAGATGGATGGAGGTTTCAAAATGAAGGTTAAGGCTGGGGAGTGGGGCTCAGCTCTTCATGACCTGAGTTCAATCCCCAGAGCCCACATAAAAACAAAGCCATTGTAGTGCCCACACCTGTGACCACAAAGCTTGAGAGGTAGAGACAGGAGAATCCCTGAGACTCCCTAGCCAGCCAGCCTCAATTGTCAAGCCCAAGGCCAGTGAGAGACCATGACCACCACAATAAAAATGGTATCTAAGGACAACATCCCTGGATGACTACCAAGAGTTCTTTTTCTGTAATGTGTTTCAGCATCTGGGACCAGCAAGCAGAAATCACCCAGCCTGGATGATCACGCAGGGTGCTCAGTATCCAGGGCATGTCCCTCCGAGCTTTCCGCTTTTCTCTGCTACCCAGAATACCAACCACAGCCCTTCCTGTGCCACCAGGATGCCATGCCACCTGCTGAATTTTGCTTCCTGCTCCCAGTGATGGAAGTCAGCATTTCACACTCCTGGAAACCTTCCCAGAATGATCCCTTTTTCTCAGGTTCCTTGTCCCTTATCAATGCTAAGTGCACGGCAGTTGGGCCTTTTTGAAATTCAGGAACTGTGTATGTTCTGTGTCCAGCAGACACTTTTCACACAGGCACACTGCGGCAAATCCCAGCAGCAGCTGAAGCTCTCCAGGCTGCGCTGTTCCAGCCTCATTTCCCAGGATACTCTCATGATGCGAAACTGCCAGCAGGGTGCCTAGCAGCTAAGAGGACTGGAGAGGTCATGTGTGTCCAGAGAAGGGAGCAGAACCAAAGAAACTCTTTCCCCTCCCTCCCTTTCTTCCAGTCTGCAAAGTCAGGAGGGACAAAGCACACACCCAAACCTATGAACCAGGAGCAGAATCTGGGAGAGTCTTCACGGAGCCTTGGGAGGACAGAATCAGCAGCAGGAAGTGAGAGAGAGGCAAAGGGAGGTGGAGGAAACATCTTAGCCAGCTCATTTTACAGGTGAGGCCATGACAACCTTCCAGGCTTATTGATTGTCATCAGGCCCTGAGTGCAAAGTAGATTGATTGATGGGCCTGGGCTGGAGTCCATTGGCAGAAAGCATGGCCTGGGGGCTTTTTCTGCTCCAGTGCTTCCCTTCATTACTAGTGTCTCTAAAGTCACGCCTAGCCATGATTCAGAAAGTATTTATCTAGCATCTGCTGTGAGACGGCACTGGGGATGAAACTGAGCCAAGCTGCTCCTCCTCCTCTTCTCCTCCTCCTCCTCCTCCTCCTCCTCCTCCTCCTCCTCCTCCTCCTTCTTCTTCTTCTTCTTCTTCTTCTTCCTCCTCTTCCTCCTCCTCCTCCTCCTCCCCTCCTCCTCCTCCTCCTCCTCCTCTTCCTTCTCCTCCCCCTCTCCTTCTCCTCTCTCTCTTTTCTTTTATCTTTTTTCTGACTGGGCTTGCTCAAGAACTGTGACTTGTAAAAGCCAAAGTGGGTGGATGACAGCAAGGAAATCGTGTCTTCCAGACACTGCAGGCCTGACACACATATGAACTCAGAGACTGTGGCAGCATGCACAGGTCCAACCAGCACTGAGGGGGAAGCGGACACAAGCTCCCTAACCCACACGCTATCTCCAACTGACAACTCTTTGTAAAGGAAAAATTAGTTTTCTCTAATGGCGCCTGGAAGGGTAAACAAGCCAAATGTAAGGGCAGGCCCCATGCCCAGAAGTTGATGGCCAACACAGACAAACTCAATGGTATTTTTAGAGATTTTTTTTTGTCTCATGTTGCTTTGTATGGACTTTTTTTTTAATGTTATGGCTTCTGATTTTGTATTTGTGTGGTATGTGTTTACATGCGCATGTTTATGAACACACATATGTTTCTCAAGCTTTTTCTTTGTTTTGTTCTTTTGTTTATTTAGTTTTATTCTGGTTTGTTTTCAAAAGAGAGAAAGAAAGGGAGAGAGAGAGAAAGGCATAGAATTGGAAGAAGAAGAAGAAAGCAGAGAAGACCTGGGAGGAGATGAGGGAAGGGAAAGCATGATCAGAAATACTGTATGAAAATATTTATTTTCAATATAAAAAAGGAGTGTGTGGACAGAGTGTGAAGCCGAAGGGACAAGCAGGGCGCAGTAGTGACTTGTTTTGACGTTCTATAGGGCTAGAAATGGGGTTCCGTGACCCTACTTTCATGTGCTAGTGGGGTTTTGCTCACATTTTGATATGGAGTTTCCTGAGACCTTCCTATGGCAGAGAGGAGTGTCAGGGAGACAGGAGAGTCACGTGGAGGATTGTGGGGAGTATTTGGGCTAAGGACAGCAGCTGGGCCTGTGGGAAAGTGGGGCTGGGTTCAGGAGATAGCCACACCTGGAAAGACAGAGCAGCCTCTGGGCCTGTCAGACTTCAATTTCCAACTCCCAGGGCTTTGACTCACACGGCAATTACCATTCCATTACCTGGCTGCCAGGGTCAAGTGGCCAGGATGAGGACCCCAGGTGTCCACAGTCAGGGGAAAGGGGAAGCAGGGAAAACAGTCTGGAGGCCTGGCGCATGCTGCACCAGGGGGCAGCAGGGCACCTGTCCTCTTGCTCCACCTCAGCCATTACAGTGTCAAGGGTTCTGCTGTGAAGCCCCTAGGCCTCTCTGAATGCAGTGTGAGAGCACAAGCCTGGTTTCAGGTTCGTAGTTTGAATTATTCTAAGAGCCAGTGAGACGGTGGATCAGGTCTACTCCAGAGAGCGGCTTCAGGAGTTCTGCAGTGAGGCTCATGGATGCCTTTGCTAACAAATGCCCAGATGACTGTGGCTGTAATAGAATCGAGTATTAATATCTGCTCTTAAGCTATATACTTATTACAGGGGCTAAGTACTTAACCCACTATTATATCAACAAAAGTCACAGACACCTGTTAGCTTTTTAATATGCTTATGTACTGGAACTGGGCAGGAACTCACCCCCATATGCTAACTGAGTATTTCCCAGCCCCACATCACATTCCTCTGCTTTAATTGTTCCTTTCTGGGCTACCTCCCATCCACGCTCCCATAAACACTGGCACATGCTTTTCATCTGGGCTGCATCTCTCCATTCACCAATCCTTAGGGCAGGCTCTGCCTGGCCATGTGCTTGTAGTGCAGGCTTAACCCACTGTGGCTCTGCTCTCCTCCTCTTCCTCTCCCGTGATCCTCTGCTCTCCCAAGCCCTCAAACCTTAGCCCTGCCTACCTCTCTCTGCCTTGCCCAGGTGTAGTATTTATTGGCTAGTCAGGGATAATTTGGAGGCAAGGTTACATAGCAGTACTTGCTAGACATGAGGGTTTGCTCTTAGAACAGTAAAGATTTGGGGGGAGGGGGGAGGGAGGGAAGCAATTAACAATTAAATATAAAGCACCATACCATGCTGCCACAATGGGTTGCTCTCTGCTTGGGGACACACTTCAACTAACAATGGATTTGGTTACCTCTGGGGTCTCTCACAGATTACCTTGATGAGGACAAGAGCATGGACCTAGTAGAGGGGAGGTGAGTATTTGTCGTCAGCCCCTGCCTGTTAGTGCGAGGTAGAAGAGCCTAGGCTGCCTCCTGCCATCAGCCAGGCGCAGGCAGGCAAAGGAGGGCCTGAGAGAGCTAACACAGGCGAACGGTGGTGGAGACGGACAGCAGACCTAACGGTGGGGGAGCCCCGGTAAACCATGCTGTCTGCTAAGGTCTCTGATGT